>NC_072781.1:11483108-11783108 GCF_022539595.1 Amphiprion ocellaris | reverse complement strand
TTGATCTGTTCTCCCTGTAGGCGAACTGATACTTATCCAGACCAGCAGGGATGACGTCCTTGATATGCTTTAGGACGATCCTCTCAAAGCACTTCATGATTACAGGGCGGTAATCCTTCAGGCAGGTGACTGCTGATTTTTTAGGCACAGGCACAATGATGGAGGTTTTGAGGCTAACAGGGACTGTGGCAAGCTGCAGGGACAGGTTGAAAATGTCCAGAAAACTCCTGCCAGTTGGTCGGCACATGATTTCAGAGTGCGACTCGACACCCTAGCTGGTCCTTCAGCATTGTTGGTGCTGACTCTCTTCATGGAAGAGCTCACTTGGTGCAGCTGCAGGACCAGAGACTGATGCTGTTCCTCCAGTCGGGGTAGATGAACACTCTCTCTGCTGCCAGGTGTGTCAAAACGAGCATAGAATAGAATTAATTGCCCTCTAAATTTGTTCACCGAAGCATACTTCTTGAATAAATACTATACTGATGATATATGTATCTTGAAAGAACATAGTTTTTCAAGTGGCGTATTTTTATGTAATTGTTTTGTTTGTTTGTTTTTTACATAAGAGCAACTTTCACTGGTCAGTTTTTATATTTTGCTGGCTGAATTTTACATTCACAAACCTTCCATATTCCCACTTCCTGCTGCCTTTCCTAGCAGGAGCCCAAAGTCTCCTGTACTCTAAAGAACCATAAACTTATCTTATTATGGCTCTCAGAAATCATTGGTCATTACTTTTCTCAGCCCTCCTGCTTTTTTGTTGTTTTTTTAATTATTTTTTTATGACTATAGGTCCCTTCCTAAAACACATTTTGTAGGAGAGCCTTTCCTGATTTTATCTTAATTTTAATTTAATTTTGAACTGTGTTATATTGCTTTGCTTTCTTTATTTCTTGTACACCATATTGGTTTCTATACACCACATTGCAGTTTTATCTGTCCTTTATATTCTGGTGATTTTATGGCTTGTTGGTTTCATTTTACTGCATTGCATTGCAATGTTGGTAATTTATATTTCAAGCAAAAATATTAAAGAACACTGCTGGTCCCAGCTTCTTAAATGTCAGTTTTTACTGCTTTCTTCTGTTTTATCTGAAAGATGTATTTGGAGGTTTTGGAGAGTTAGACGTACAAAATAAGACATGATTGTGAGTGACTAGGAAAATATAAAGAGCTAATGCAAAGTAATACTCTTAACTTCAAAAGCTTACTTTATAAGACAGTTTGTATGCTGACTTAGCACTATGATTACTTTTGAGAATGTAGCTTGTGTTGTTGTTGCAAGAGACTCCGTTTTAGGCTCGTGAAACATGTTTCTAATGTTTTGTCTGTCTCTGTTTACACAGTATGGAGCAGCAGAAGTACAAGAATTTCCCTACAGTGTAATGCAATCCAATACAACAACACAAGAAAGTGCTCATAACTCTCCCAGGAATGTGGTAACATTAGAAGGAACACACGTTATACAAAACATGCAGCACGCACAACAACCAAGAATGCAAATATTCAGTGTTATGGGTCATTTCTACCTCTTCACCATACGGCAGACCTCCAGTTTCTTGTTGCATTGTTGTAGAGGTTGAAATGACCTAAATGCAAAAATTCCATTGTCATCTGTCTGTTTTTTTTCTGAGAATAATATTTTTTTAGGCTTCAGACTTATAATTGTTAATTTAGGAAGAAACAAGTAATCTCAGCACTTCCAAAGTACCTGCCAAACTTTTCACGATAAACATTTCAAAGCTAAAAATAACGTTTCTTAAATAATATATATATTATTTGGAACAAGTTAATTAGCAGCGCCTGTAACTCTGTTTCATGGTTCAGTACGGTTTTAGCTTGCTTTCAGTCACTGTGGAGACATGGAAGTACAGAGAGCTCTCCAGGACTGAAGGATACTTAAGTCATTCTTTGAATGAGAAAAACATCATTTATGTTGAGATTGTCTTACTTTTAGACTGAGTGGTATTCTCTGACAAGAAATATGCTGTAATCTTATACTTTGCTCACATTGAGGAATTGCATAATGACAGAAATGGAATTCTGAACACAGTTTTTGTTTCAGTTAGTGTTCAGCCGTCATTATATTCTTCCCCATATTGAGTTAGAATGACAAGTTGAAGCAAAGTTTGGCTAGATACTGTCTTAATGAGTCAGTTTTGTCACTCTATGACTATTTTTCAACTTAATTTAAGTGTGGTTGTTGTTCAGCTAAAGTTACATAGACTGTTCCAGTGTTAGGCTATGATAGGACAAACATAAAGAGACAGACAAACATTAAGCCCTGCAATTTTACAATTTAAAATCACTAAACTTTGCAAGAGCTCCTGGTGAAAACGCAGACAGGCACAAGGAGACAAACTCCACACAGAAGGGCCCAAACAGACCAGCACATCTGAACCAACAACTTTCTTTCTGTAAGGCGGCAGTGCTATTCATTGCACCACTGTGCTGCCCGCTTTTATTGTGAAAGATACAAAATTTCTATCCCTTAAGAATAATACGGCAGCCCCTGCTTTCCAGGAGTCTATGAATGGGAGGAGAAAGATCAAACAAGCCAAATCCATCACACAAGAATGACTCTTCCCCTGTGTACTTACACCTACAGTATTTGTTTTCATTCAACCAAAATGCCATATTTGAGGTAAAGTGATGACAAAAAAGCAAATTGCATTAGCTGGTGAAGACTTTAAGATATGGTAAAACTCAAAAAATCAAATAAGTCGACACTAAGTGAAGGTTTTATTTTGTCAAGCTTTGCTCTCTGGTTTAGGGCTGATAATACTTTACCTTAAGAGTAAGCCACATATGAAATGAAATTTACACAAAGGATTACCTTTATAAACACATCACTCACTGATGACTAACCAAACATCACAGTGAAAAGACAAACTGTTTCCCGTCAGAGCTGGGGTAAATGAAATCAGAAACATTGCCTGATGTCTTTTTTTGTCATATGAACATGAAAGAAAGGTATGACGAGCGAACAAGACGACAGGCAACAGAGAGGTGAAAATTAAACTGGGTCAGATACAAAAGTGGGGGTTATGTGTTTCTCATTAGGATTCGTATTGCATGCCGTAGAAAAGCCATAGGCAATTCCCTGTGTCTCACAGGTAGAAATGGATTAGAGGTGAGCCCAACCACAAGCACACAACCATACACACTGGGGTCTTCCATTGTGGTTTACCACATTGACTGTCCTTGTTCGACATTTGCCATTTATTCTCTGCTGTGTGATTAATAAAAGTTTTGCTGCTGCTATTTGTTGTGTTTAAAATCTATCTGCATTTTCCAGGAGAGCATCCACAAGAAGAGACACATCAGGCTACACTAGATTTGTGTCTGTGTGCTGTATATTCTCTGGCATGGACCCAGGAATCCCTGAGGTAACATATCTGAGTCACACTGATCAATTTCCTATGAACAACAGGCCCTTTTGCATATATGTATGTAGAACTACTGCATGCTATAAGTTTTGTAGCTTGGAAAGGACTGACGTGTTTGCAGTCTTATTTGTAGTAGCTCTACTAGTATCAGTGAGCAATACACAGAACCCCAAACTGCTCCTTAAGAGTTTAAATGTATAAGAAAAATGTGTGTAGCTTTAAACAAAATGATATAAGTAAATGTGGCTAGATAGAGCAAGACAGACCAAGTATGTTGGATTTGTCTTTCAACTTGAATGCCAGGAGATCTCTGTTTAGTTTGCTGATCTTCTGCAGTTTCTCTTATCAGTATCACTCCTTGTCATCTGCATAGCACAAGAATGATCTAATTAAGTTATCCTGTTTGCACTGTTTCACAACATCCTTGTGTTGCACTTAATGTAGTGTGAAGAATGAAAGTAATCTCTGTGATAACAGCTGCCAGTTGCTGTTGATTCCTGCATTTACAGTAAACCCGTGCTTCCTTGTTCCTTGTTCCCTAAGTTTCTTGAGACCCAACAGGCCCAAACAGTCTGCATCCCATTATCCTTCACGTCCTAATGAATCTCTGCTGCCCCGTGTTTCCTCTGTAGCTTTTTTTTCTTCCAGTCTATCAGAGGCCGTGTACTGTACATCTGTGGGAGCTGTAAAGACTTGTGAGCTTGTCTGTGCGAGAGAGAGAGACAGAGAGAGGAACACCACTGTGCCCCAGCACACTCCCTAACTGCTACCTACCGCTGCTCTGCCGTTGCCATGGATACAGTGCCCCCCCCTCCCCTCGGTGGGTATGGAGGGAGAGGAGAGGAAGAAGAGAAGTGGTTCTGGCTGCTGCCTCTGCGTCATATTCATACCAGTGCAGCTGAAACCTCCCCCTCCCTCCCCTCCTTCCCCTCCTTCCACCTCCACCTCCTTCTTCCTTCCTCCCTTCCTTCCCTCCTTCCTTCCTTCTCATCATCCAATTTGCACACTGCTATATCTCCCCCCTCCCACCACCACCACCACCACCATTTGTGTCTCCTATCTGCATCTGCTCATCACAGTCTTCCTCTCTCTCTCTCTTCCTCTCTCTGCTGGCCCAGCTTGGTTTCCTCTGCGTGGCTGACCTGAGCGGACTTTTTCGAGCGAGCGTGGGGAGAGAAGAAAGAAGGAAGACAAAGGTAAGCGTTTATACGGAGGATATTTACGGGTGTTTGTGTGAGAGAGTGTGGAGAAAGGACGAGGGAGGGTGGCAGCGTAGAACACCTGCAAGACAAAAGACTGAGAGGAAAGCATTGATGGCATGAACTCACATGTGGTAAGAAATGTGTTCACCAGGAGCCTTTTTAAACATTTTGTTGGGGATTTACGAGAGAAACGAGGCTGTCAGCGCTCCTGAACAAGTGTTTGTCCGCTGCGTGAGGACAACATGATGAGATGTGCGCCTCAGTAAGCCGAGCAGTCAGTGCGTCTGTCTGTGTGCAGGCACTTTGCTGTCTGTCACATAGTGTTATGGAACTGCTGCTGCTGCGTGTTCCCACAGTGGAGGGAAGGAGGCGAACGGAGGGGGAACTTCATTATTCTCAGAGAGCTTTTTGAGCGATGTGTTGACAGAGCGGGAATCTCTGTATCTGCTGGAGTAGGAGAGTGAGAGGAAGCGCAGAGAGAGAGTGAGAAAGGGAGAGAAACAGCATGCCCAACAGTGCAGTTAATGTTGAAGTGCTCAGCTTCAAAGCCTAATCACTCCTGGAAACAGAAGCCATTTCCCAAATCACATTCACATAGCCCCCCTCCTTTATTTTCTCTGTTGCACTCTGATCTCTTCTTATTCTCTCTCTCTCTCTCTTGCAGCATAGGGATTTCTCTATCGCTCATATCTTCTATTGTTCACCATTTTTACAGTGGCGGGATCTTCTGTAAATGTCAAACCCGCAGATCGCGACCTACAGGGTGTACACACAAAAAAAACAAATGCTGACAGAATAGCAGGGAGAGATGAGAGGAATGAGAAAGACACTGAGCTTGTTAAAACAGAAAGAGATTTTTTAAAAAAAAGGTGTGCGTGTGTGTGAAGGGGAAATGAAACGAGCGGGAAGAAGACAAGCAAAGGCAAAAGAAGAGGAGGCCCGCAGGGTTGTTCATTGTGTCTTGGTCCTGAGAGCAGTGTCTGACACTGTGTATGACATTTAACTGTGATGCCTCTGCCAGTGAGCTGGTGTGTGGGGAATGTGCCTGTCAGCTTTCGTTTCAGTGGAGACAGTTGTTTGTCTTTTGTTAGTATATTGGTAGTGAGTGACAGAAAACAGCGATCAGAGGTTTGTTGAACAGGGCTTCAACTCACTTGGGGGGGGCTTTGTTAGTGCAGGGAATACATGGCTATAATAGACTAGGGGGTTGTAACCTTTTTCACCGCTCTGCTTATACCAAAGTACCCCTTTACTGACACAAACTGTCACAAATTTGAAACAAATGAGTACGTCCATTTGAATTAAATTTGAAAGTGGATAGTGCAATAGTTGATATTCTTCCATTTTTTCATACGATTGAATGACTGTCAAATTTGCATTCATACAATTACCTGTAGATTAAATGAGCTGTACATGATTGTACTAATTTATTTATTGCTTTTAACCCTTTTTTTTGCTTGCCATGACCCCATCCAACTTTGCTTGCCACTTGACTTACACACTCACTTATCAGCTAAAGGATTTAAACCACCTACTTAATATTGTATAGATGACCTTTGTGTCAGAAAAATAACTGTTGTGGCATCGACACAGGACCTCTGGGGTGTCCTTTGGATACTGTGGGCTCTCCTTGGATTGGGCTTGTTCCAACGCAACCTGTGGATGCTTCATTGAACTACAATCTTGGGACTGTGGAGGCCAGGTCAACACTTTGGGTTCCTTGTCATGTCCCTTTGCAGTTTTTACAGTGCAAAATGCTTAGATGAGTGGTTTGTATTAAAGAAATATCAACATGAATGTCAGAACCTAAGGTTTCCTGGCAGAGCCCTGCATTGATCAGTGTTATTCAGTCCACCTGTCAGTGGTTTTATTGTTGTGGCTGACTTGGAAACTGGACTGGAAAATGTTGTTTGGGAGATGGACATCTGGAATGCCCTGCTTAGCCTGCTGCCACTGCAACCTGAAGACAATGGAAATGGAAGAATGGACCCATAACTTTTAGCTGCCTCCCAAATATTTATCCATTACTTCAGAGCTAACAGTTGCACCTAGCCATGTTTAGACTTCTCTACGCTTTGCACTAGTTTTCATGCACTCTCAACTGCAACATGTGGCTCAGTTTCTCAGACATGGAAAACAAGTCAGGCAGTGTTAGACTAAAATCTTGTTTGTATGGAAATCTTGATTGGCTTTTTCTTTTAGTTTAGGATGAAACTGGCTGGTAGTGTTCAAGTTTTAAAAATGACTCAATATGTGAATGTATGTTTTAATGAAATCTTATTTTTTGAGCGCTTCCCCACAGTTTTTATATACTAAACTGTACTGTATGTTTGACTACTATTTAAGACTCAGTATGTATTTCCCTTAACTGCGTTCTTTACTTTTCCCTTTATTCTGTCACAATAACTCAGTGATACAGAACTGTCTGTTATCCACCTGACAGGATCAGGAGCATGAGCAACAAAGATGTCAACTAATGGGAGTCAGTTATGTGCCTGTGTGTTTATGCAGTGAAGTGTCAGATTAGGAGATTATTGGCTCGGAGAACAGGCAGTCTTGAGCCAAGAGAAGTTATGGGATGAAGGGGAAGGGAAACCAGAGAAGTGGAGGAGGGAAAGGAAATGAAACACAATCACATCAAGCCACATCACGCTGCAGAAAGGCTGAGGTAATATCAACAGGGCGAGGAGATTAAATTGACAGAGTGAAGTGAGATTAAAAAGCGGTAGGGGGGAAAAAAAGCCGAAAAGAGAGAGACAAGGCAGAGGCTGGTGGGTAGACGTCTGCAGTCGAGTCAGACTGTTTACATGGAGCTTGTTGGTTGTGAGAGTGCGCACATTAGTACGTGCACGCTCTTCCTGCCTCCCATGGGTCTCCAGTGTCCCTGCGCTCCAGGTGGGCTTTGCATTTTTAATCGATACTGTCTGTAGTGATTAACACCAGTGTTCTCTCTGCAGCAGAAAAATAGAAGGAAGGAAGGGGAGACAGAAAGAGAGATGGAAGTCTGTCATACATGAGGCATGGTGTGTGAGTTAGTGTGCCTCTGTGTGATTGTGTGTGTTTGTTTGGCAGTAATGACCCTCTGCCTCTGGGCTCCTACTGAGTATGTTTATCTCCCACAGCAGCACCGGGCAAAAATAGACGATGCATCACTGCCACACACACACACACACACCTTGTGCGTTTTCTCTTTTTCCTCTCCTTTGCTCTAATTGCCTCCCTCCTGCATTCCCCATTTCACACACACTCCCTCGCTCCGTTCCATATTACTTTCTCCAGTCTTACATACCGCTAAGGCTCTTTCTTCCTATTTCACTCCTCTCTCATTTTCCCTCCCACTTGTGTTGCAATATGCCTATTAATGATGCAGCTAGAGCACCGCTGCCAACTTCCTGCCTCTGACAGAGAGAGAGAGGAGTGTAGTTGTGGTGTACATGCCCTGCTTTGTACCACTCCCTCTTATCTCTCCACCCCTCTGTCTGTGTTGTTTTCCTCAGAGTTAGCCCATGCGAGCAGCGTGTGGACTGAGTGCAGCTGTTTCGTTCAGAGAAGAGCCCAACATGTGAGAAGATGTCTGTTGGAGGTTGTGCTTGTCCCGGTGAGTGCCGACTCTCTCTTCTTCTGCCGTCTCCCTCTTTCCTCCTCCGTCTCTGTGCTCAGTGGTGCTGTCAGAAAGATGACTTATGTAAAAGTGCTGCAAAGCCCCCCAGGGCCAGCGCCAAGCTGTGTGAGTTTGTGTGTGCATGGATGTGTGTTGGTGAAGCCATGCTCACACACTCAACACATGTCCTAAAACAAGGTTATAGACTGAGGCTACCACACTTTAGGATTGAGTTGTTCAGCAGACCCTCTCAGTCACGCTAGCTGGCTGTGCAGCAGATCAATGGCTGTTGGAGTTTTACCACAAACAGAGACACTGAGATGTCAATAAGTACTTTGCTTGCTGACTCTTTTTACTCTTTCTCTGCTTTATATGGGCACAATAGATCTGTTTTTAAATTATTTGTGCTCTTATATATATATATATATATATATATATATATATATATATATATATATATATATATATATATATATATATATATATATATATATATATATAAATAAAAGCATTGGTAGGAATTATTGCTTAGTGAGAGAGAACAGACTGAGGAATAAGTATATTAATTTACTTGTTGCAACATGGTTTGCAGCTGGTTTCTCTTGAGGAATTTAAACCATTAATGAGGTGCTTAAGATTGAACTGAGAGTTGAATTTGCTCGGCGTTAAGTCACTGTTTGGAATCTAGACAGCTCTTTGTCATTGCAACTTTGCATTTTGTCTTCCTGATGCAAACTGTTACACTTCTTCCGAAATCAAGCTCTTGAGGTTAGTACCATTGTGTAGAATTTTGTTGGTATTCTCGCTCTTGTGCTGCTGTATCAGAGCAAGAAGAAGGAAATCTTGTACAGTCTGAGTCTGTCTGCACATGTCAGTCTTTGGCAAGCAGAATGTTTTGGCAATTTTTATCAAGTAGATCTTATAATCTGTTCTCCTCCATGGAGTGTTTGATCCTTTTTTTTTTTGACTTTGGAGCAATTTCTCTTTAATGCTGTCCCACTGAGAGCAGGCAGGCTACAGAGATGGTTGCCTTGTGCACAGTGAAAAGCCTCACAGTGCCAGGGGACGGGCTCTGTGAAGCACAGGGGAGCGAGTATCAGATAGAAATTGAATCGTAGCATCTGCTCGGGGGGATCTCAGAGAGGGCAGATTGAATTAGGGTGTCAGTATCATTTTAATGGGGCTGCTCTGATTCATTGGCAATGGGCTATCAGATGGAATAATATGAGGCCTCTGCTTGATGTTCTCCTCTCACATCTTTCCTTTTTCTCCACTATCTGGCTTCCTCACTCCCTCTTGTAGTTTCTCAGTATCTCTACCTCCTTCGCTCCCCCTGCTGACCGACTTTACCGTGGAGCAGAAACTTTTAATGACATCCACATGTTTCTGAAGGATGTACAGAGTATGAGGTCCACTGGAAAGATCTGCCATCTGGATGCTGTGTACCAATATTCGAACAATCACAGGCTTACCAAGCTGTACTCCTGCTTGCTTGCAAAGACACAGCGCGTTTGAACACTCGTGCACATGTGCACCTTCATGAGGAGCCCGCTGGGACAAGTTCAGACTAGTAGATCTCACAGATAACCACAGAACAGCATTGATCAACACTGGTGTGCAGTTTCGCTCTCCCTCCCTGTGCGTGTGCTGTAAATCATTATGCTCGAAGGCTGGTTTGTTTACATTCTTGTATGATGGTGGATGGAAGATCCTCCTCATGGTTTGTGTGCGAATCTGTATTGTAAAAACAAATCCTCTCTTGGCTGAACGTCACTTTCGCTTTCATCTGGTCGTGGTTGTCTTTGTTTGGTTATTGGGTTAGAATATTATATAATAGAAGAATTTCGACTAAGCATATATGCATGGAGGATAATGTAATAAAGAACAGACTTTCTCCTGTGTGTCTAGTTCACTGACAACCCTGTGACATCCTGCCGTTGTTGTGACTTTGCTGTGAATCAGCCTTTTTAAGGCTTTGTTCCCGGCATGAAGGAGATTCGTCCTAACACAGTGGAGCCAATCACATCCTTTATTCAGGCTAAATGGTAAAAATAGATTGCCTGTGAGCTGAAGATACCCCCCTCCCCATTCTCACATGCACCCACTCAAGCATGCGCTCCCCTTTGCTCACCACTCTCTCCGTCTCTCACCCATCTCACTCTAACCCCTCCCTCCCATTTCTGCCTTCCTCATCTCACTCTCTCCCCCCTCTTCCTCTTTCACCCTCTCCCCCTCTTTCTCTCCTTCTCTGTCACTCCTTCATCCCTCACTGACTGCCTTTTGCAGTAACAGTGGTGCTACCTCATGCAGAAAGTCACATGGTTCCTGATTGGAGAAAAAGTGACTTAAAGCAGAGCCAAGATGGCAGCCAAACAGCCAGGGTTTTTTTTTTCTTTTTTTTTTATGACTGTTACACAACAACACGACTGCCTCAGCTTTATCTCACTGCACTGAAAGCGTGTGCCTCTCTTTCTTTTCATCCTCAGTTCTTCACTTTTTCTCTTCCCCTCCTCTCTCTACCCTGGTTGAGTCTCTCAGATCTTGTTTGCTAGATCAAAATGGCTGTGTGTGCAGAGGCAGAGAGAAAGATGGAATGCGTGGGAGACAGAGATGCTGGGGAGTCAGAGAAATGAGGAGGGGGGGGAGGTTGCAGAGTGGAGATGAGCTGTAGTGATGTCACATCTGCTGCAGGCCGACAGGATGGCAATAGAAAGCTGGCATGTGCCACGCAGCTCGAGAGGAGGGGGAGGATGGGCAGGAAACTAAAACGCCTGAGAAGAAAACGATTGCCTATCAAAGCACACCTGTATTTGTGAGAGATATACAAGCTGCAGAGTCTTAAAAACATAAAAGCAGGTTTGGTGCACAGAAGGTGACGGAGGCAGTGTTCAGAATGAAAGGAAGCTGTCCTGGAAACAAAAGGTGTGAGGACAGCTGCAGTGTTGTCTGAAAACTGTATCTTTGTGCCACTTGTGTACGTATAAGTGTGTGGGCTTGAGACTGTTTAATCCTCAGGAATAGTGTGTTAATGTTATCAACTGGATTTATATTTGTCTCTTATATCTTGTATTTCACAGCCTGGTTGGTGTCAAAGATAAATTGTGCATATGAACAGTGAATGGCACACTGTACATGGGATCAAACATATGTAAGTCGTGGAAATTTTGAGACTGCTCAAGGGATTTCTGCCATAAAGCAGAAAATATGTGCTGCTGCTGGGGATTTAGAGCAGTAAAATCAGCAAAGTGTCTCCCTAAACTGAAAAGGGGTTGAATTGGCTTGTAGAATTTACATTTGAGGCGTGATAACTGTTATTTAAAGGCTTTGTGTTATGTATTCCAGTATCACGATGTTATTTTTCATACATCTGCGGTGCGGCTCCATAATTAGTCTCTAAATAACATCTTTACTACAGTCTGTCTCTGTTGTTCAATTTAAAAAGAGACATTAGGATTACACTGTGCAGAATTGCAAGTGCATGCTTAAAAAGTATTTGGTGCAGCAATAAACCTACAATTTAAACTGCAACAAATCCCATGTGTCAACAACAATCCTGTTTGTAAGGGATTGGCTAATTCTGTCTGGATGCAGATCAGTGATCTGTTACTGCAAGTGTCTACAACACCAGCCTTCTCACACACACATTCTGCTTTTTTTTCCCATTTTTTTATCTCTGATTTAACACGTGCTATTTAACTTCCTCTTGTCAAGCCACAGTTGCGTCCTCCGAGTGCAGCCTGTGTTAGTCCTGTCTGCTGCCTTGTTGCTATCACTACCAGTCAGGTGTCACAACAGTTTCCCTGACAGGTTTGTGCTTCCACTGTGGTGTCTTGCAAAGCAGCAACAGGGATCTGAACATCCTGTTTCAGATTTACACAAAGCTGCTTCACTGCCTTTGTCAAACACTTTTGTAAAGACACAACACGTCTGAAGGCTTTGGAAAATGTTTTCAAGCCGTGTTGACATGTGGCTCGTATCATGACCTCATTATGTTTATCAAGGTCAGCTTCCTCTGATGAACCAGCATTTGACTAATAAACCACATAATTAAAAGTCTGATTGATTTTATATTTTACTATCTTGGCAACCACACTATTATTTTCCATGACAGCGCATGGGTGGCAGTACAGTCTGAATTCAGTGTAGCCCATCTCTGCATAAAACAGTACATGTGTAAAGTGGCCTTGGGAGTGAGGGATCTATAAATACAAGACGGTACATCAGATCTTGTGGAGTACAAGACCGGTTTTCCGGTGACTAAAATAGGACTTAGTAGTCGTGTATTCTGCTTTTAATGTTATCGCTGCCTACCAGCCCTTCTTGCCAGGTACTCGGTGAATGTGTGTACTAAATGTGACTCTTACTGAATACAGATGAAATGGGATTCAATCCTCGGTACAGAAGCACTCCCACAGCAATGCCTGCGATATCCCATTTTTTGTGCCGTATGATCCACAGTACCATTTGGTCCATGTTTATTGGTTTTATTTCTGTATGTAAAGCAGACTGCATTTAGATGCCCTAGACCTGACATAAAAGCATTATTGTGCATGAAAAAACTATTGACTTTTATAATTATAGAATAGGCACAAAAATAAAGATTTCACTATATGATAAAATGAAAGATTAATAGGAAAACAATATGTTAGCTGTTTAAGTTTAATTCAACTTTGATCGGAAGTTCATTCTATTGTATTCTGCTTGATTCCAATCTAAGGCACAATGAAAATGTTTTCAGCATTGGCCAGCAGAGGGAGATGTTGTTCTTTCACATCTCTCCTTGTCTGCGTCCATTCACACCAAACAGACTGCAGGCATCAATTTATTCAACAAGAGATCTTACAGTTGAACCTACCTTATAACTAAAGGCTTTAGTCTTTCAGTCTCTTATTTTTGGTCAAAACTACAAAATCAGCACTCTAAATGCGGCCCCGTTTACTTTACCTTTGAATAATATTTTGAGTTGTATCCCTTCATCCAAATGATGCAGGATAACTATTAGATTAACAGCATTATCTTGACAAGAATTGACTACATCTTTTCAGTCTATGTATGTTTTTAGTTTTGATTCTGTACAGTCTCATGCAAACATTTCTGCACCCCTTAGCAAAGCACATATGCTGCTGATTTCTAAGCAATCCTTTTGAATGTCTGCTTTCAGCAGTAGTTATATTTACTTCTTTTCACTTCTAAACTCACCAAAATGTGTAATTTGCAGAGTGGGGCTCAAACTGGCATACAAATTTCTATCTTTGCTCTATGCATGATGTAGGGTTTATGCAGTAAGAGGGACTAGAGTGGGTCAGATATATTTACCATATCAATGAAATGCATTGCTTCACTTCTCTCGATTGGCTTGTATAAATTCTACAAACTGACTGGGAACTCAAGTGAAAGCCTCAAATGAGCTTTAAATGCACTTTAAGACCACAAAAGGTTCTCTAACCTTCAGATATATTGCTTGTAAACATTAGAGCGGTTATTGATTAAAAGTGAGGCTGCAGATTATACCCTTACATAATCTGAGGCTATGGCAGGCTCAATGCTGTGCTCCTAAAGATGTGAGTCATCAGCCAAGTCAATCATTTTTAATAAGCCTTTACAAAGTTGGCTTAAATTAAAACTTCTGAACAGTATAAACAGAGCATTTGAGTCACATTCCTTGGATTTAATAAAGAATATGGAAATCAAAGATATGTTTTTTTTCATTTTACTGTTGTAAAGGTCAGGATAGACTCTGCATAGTTCCAGCAGCCCCAGCAAAATAAGACTTCATATGTAATACATCTTAATAGCTAGACATCTATATATACTGTATAAATCTATACACGCCAGCTTATCTCTATATCTATACACATAATTGTGCCGGTTTTAGATCCATGGTTGAACACAGGACTTTTCAAACTCCATTGCATAGAAATATATTCATCATATTTCAATTTCATCTTTTATTTATTACTAATAAAAAGTGCTGACATTTTTGTAACCTTTCATTTCTTTCTGAGATGACAAACAAGCACAAAGAAAATAGAAAACTTTCACATAGCACTAGTTAAGGGGGAAAGATAAAATGTTATCTTCCCTGAGGACAGCTGGCAAACTAATTTAAACTACCCCAAACTAATTTTAGTTGGGTGATACCTGAAGGTAACACATATAATACATTACATCCAATAAACATATTACCAAAAAAAGCTGTAAGGATAGTACATAATGTTTGGTATAATGAGCACACTAACATTGTTTTCCGAAGCAAATACTCAGAAATGTATTGATTAAGTTACATTTAGAGCTCCTCAAATAATGTTCAGAACAAGCAAAGACTTACTACCTAATAACATACAACAACTGTTCAGAAGTAAAATTGCTAATTATGAATAAAGAGGATATTTTCAATTTAAAAAGCCATTTGCTCGCATCAGTTTGTAGGGTAAATTTATGGATCTGTCTGATTGATGATCTCAGAATGATCATAGTTGTAAAACAATTTAAAAAATAATTGAAAAATATAATAATGTGGAAAAGTTAATGTGTTCTGGAGTTTCTAAAGAGGTATAAAAGTACAAAGTTTGATGTAATATAACATATGAGATGTACAGATATGTAGTGGGTAGGAACTAATAAGTTGAACTTCAGTCTGCTCTTTTTTAAATTGTGTATTTATTTTATGCTTTGCCTGTATGGTACTGTGGCATGTCTGAAATTAATTGGGGAAAAAAGATAGCATATCTGAGGGAAAGCACATCTAATACAGATTTCCCAAATCTAGGCCTTTGGAACCAGGAGAGTGTATACTTTAAGTCTCAGAGTTTCTATATTATTTAATATAATCTGGTGAAATATATTTCAGACATCCAATTTTATTATGACACATATATAGACTGTCTTTATCGCAAATCCTACTTCTCAGTGCTGCTTAAATCTGAGGACACTATGTTTGTGCAAGACTTGCAGCAATTAAATGAGATTCATCCCTTAAGACTGACCTACCAGTTTATCATTTCCAACTCAGACTGTGCAGACAAATAGTGTTTAAACCTAAATTTAGTGAGGATAAGTTTTGTGGAAATATGCATACAGATTTTCAGACATTAAGAACATCTTCTATCTGTTAGAATGGCGCAGTGATGAAAACATAAAGCCGTTTAGTTTTGACTATTGGTACTGACTGTACATGTTGCTGTCAGACTGTGGAATAGGATTAACTGTCTGTAATGGGGCTTGTTCCTCACAATGGAGACCCACCTTGTGTCACACTGGGGGCCGCTGGTCCACTGATGGGTCCCGGACAAGACAAATTGGGGGCCGCTGAGAGGGAGGGAGGCCTGTTTTTGTCCCGGCCTGTGTGTCTGATGGGCGGAGGAGCCTGGAGGAGGCGGGGCCTTTGTTTGTTCGTGTCTCGGCTGGCATGAACAAAGGGTCCTATAATAGTGGAACATAGGTAGCCCCGTCCTCTTCGCAAATGACATTTAAAACGCGTAGCTGGGAATTGCAAATTGAGCGGAACCGGGGCAACTAGCCGACGCGTTTCACTTCCCGTCGCTTGCCGCCTTGTTTCGGATCGCAGGAGTGAAATATCGGCGGTCGGCGCTGGAGCTCTCCCCGTCCTGCCGCTCTGGCTAGCAGCGAGGCTAGCTGGCTACAAGCACCGAGCCGAGGTGTTGAGCGACACCGCGTTTCGGTGGACGTTTCTCTGCAGGTAACTCAAATGTTACACACGTCAGCCACGCCACTGGTTCACAGTAAACCGCCGAAACCGGTTGTAAACAAGCCGTGTGAGTTAGAAGTGAGCGGCGGGCATGTTGGTAATTTAGCAACTGGGTTAATAGCTTAGCAATGGCATCCGTCTTGTGTAAATGAATGCGGCCCTGCGGCTCAGTTCACGCCTGGTCCCTGCTGGTAAAGTGAATGGTAGCTCATTTTTAAATGTTCACAGTACATGCTCACACACGGAGGAATAGGGGGACACCCAGTGTGCATTGCAAGTGTGCTGGGAGTGTTTGCACATAGCTTCGGATGTTTTATTGGCTGTGGGCCATTATCTGGATGCAGCTCTATTGTTTGCAATGGACAGTTGGGGCGGACTAAACTGCACCAAAGTGTCGTTATGTAAAATTAACCTTTGTTGGAGCGCTTGTGCATCATGAGCTCTCATCCTATCTTAATCAGGTTCCTCTGTTGAAGGATGTTTAAAGGCTGGACTCATTCATCTCTGTTTGTCATGTGGACCTTAACTGAGATTGCTTCACTGACTGATCCCGTCTTTAATTACGATGTTATGTTTGGGTTGAGCACTTGTAATTGGA
Source organism: Amphiprion ocellaris (assembly GCF_022539595.1). NCBI lineage: Eukaryota > Metazoa > Chordata > Actinopteri > Pomacentridae > Amphiprion > Amphiprion ocellaris. Next base: position 11,766,610 of record NC_072781.1, on the reverse strand, counting down.
TACATGCTTCTGTGAGGCTTAGTCCTGTAATCAACATTTTTACATTGGTTTAATGTTGGCAACTGGGCCTGTTTAAAGGGTACGTGTTGGTGTTTATTACATGCCAGTATAATTTATGTCAGCATTTTATTTTTTTGCAGAGAGCAGCTTTGCTTCATAAAATGTAGTAATTGTATATCAAAAAAATTAGATACCCTCTGTTAAATTCACAGCGAACATTGTTATTATGAACATGTTTCACAATGAAAGAATCATCCGTTGCAGTGGAAATTGTGTTTTGCACATCGCTGGTGGATCAGCATCAGATTAAACAAAGACTTATATGGGGCTGAGTGTGGTGTGGGGCTAATGGCTGGTGTTGGGAGGTGGGTGGGTGTATAGGTCAGAGGTAATGCATAGAAAAGCATTGTTGGGTGCCACACAGCAGGTTCACCCTCATAGTAATGGGGAGGAGAAGGTGACCTGCCATGACTCTCCTGGGTATACAGAAGCAATGAAGAAAGACTGGAAGTGAATGAAGGAGGAGTTGCAGTTGTTCTTGGGGAAAAAAAAGAAAAGGTTGTGATTCTTTATCTATTTGTATTTGTCTCGATTTTAATCACCACTGTTTGTGCAGTAGTCTGCCTGCGGGACTCCCATTAGTTCACTAAAATTGATGTGAATATATTAATATTACCTTCCTGTAAGGTCTGGTCCTGCATTTAGAGTGGTCCATGTTGGGAGTCCATGTTTCTCCCCCTGCTGGTTTTAATTAGGTACAGTCAGCCTTTCATATGCTGAGTTTACAGTGACCGACTGTTGGGTATACATTAAGTCAGATTAACATTATGTTGCCTTCAGGTGCCTGTTTGGGAACGCCACATTCAAAAACACAGCTTGCATAAACATTAAGTGTGCAGCTGCAGGAACAAACATGAATTGCTTTTACCTCGATGTTGCTGATATCTGCTTATTGGATTGTGAATGTAGCAACACCACATGCTTTCAGTTCCTCTTGTTAGCTTCACATTTTTCTGTGTTAGAAAGTAGAGGTAACAGGAGAGTAGTGGTGATTGGCCAGTCTGGGTCAAATTTCCACTGGCGGTTCTTCCCGTAACATCTCAAGTCTACCTTCGTCTGCTTGTGAATAAAATGTCTTTGGTCAGACTTAATTACATGTTGGTGCTGTTTGTGTTTTGCCAGATTGGATGTTTTGTCAGCACCCAGAGTTCTTTAAGCATGAATGAATTATCTGGGCAGACAAGGGTTAACAACAGCCAGGATATGGAGTTGGGGGATGGGTAGAAGAGGCAACTAGAGGGGGAGACAAACACACACAGTGCTGAGCATGGTTTGGATCACATGGGGCTGTATGCAGAGAAGAGGGTTCCCTGTTATAATACAAGTGGTACAAAAACACAAAGAACATGCCAGACCTTTTTTTCTTCTTGCATCCCTCCATTTCCCTGATTGTTTTTTCAGATTTCTGCAGGCTAATAAACAGTGCTGCATTATTTCCTTCACTATGATTTGTTTTCTCGTCCATTTAGCAGATTGAAGACGCATTAGATAATGAAAGCAGCAGGAAATTGTTTTGGCAGCATGCTTTTATTTCAGCAAATCTCAACAAAATCGTCCAACACTAGATTGCTTAGATGATGCTGTGATTTGAATGAGCTAAATCCAAAGTAATCTAAATCTCTTTTAATTCTCTGCTCTTTTTTTTCCCTCCTCCTCCTCTGCCCTGGGTTTTTGTGCAGGCTGTTCGTCAAAGTCATTCAAGCTGTACTCTCCTAAGGAGCCCCCCAACGGCGGCAGCTTTCCCCCCTTCCACCCAGGCGCTATGCTGGACAGAGATGTGGGGTAGGTCTGGGTTTTTCTGTCGAAGGATGTTCTGTCGAAAGCAAAATATGTCTAAAAGTAGGGCATTTCCTGCATGGAATCGATCAATAAAGCCTGTCAATTACTAGTTTTAATGATGTGTAGTGAGCCGTAAATTTTGATTATGTCATTATATGTTTTAACCTCAATATGTCTACTGAAGAATACATGCGTATTCTTGTATTTTTAGATTGTGTTTTTAAATAAAAACCTATATTTCTGTTTTATGGTCTGTATTTCGCGTGTTTAATAAATGCATTTATTGGACAGAACTGTCTGAACACCCTGCCTTTGATAGTGATACTGGAATAAAATCAAATGAGACCATACAGAAGCAGATTGGTCATAAATGTGTGGCTTTTAAAGGCTGCATTTAACTAAAAGGCTAACATCTAGTGTCGCCCTGATTGTTAAATGTACACTTGTTTGCTTCAAGCACTAAATATTTAAAGCTTTTTCCTACGCCTCTCTGTTCTTTTGTGTTGTGGGTTATCTGAAGCTCTGTGTTAGTCATGTAAGAGTAACAAAGCCTTGAAATCAATAATTGCCTCTGTAATTATTCCCTTGCAGGCCCACACCCATGTACCCCCCCTCATACATGGAGCCTGGAATGGGGTGAGTACACTGACACTTGAATCATTCACACACAGTTGTGGTTTGTTCGAAGTCACAAATCATTTGTTAAATGTTCATAGTGTTTTGTCTCCATTTACGTAAAAACTTCAGCATAAAATTAGCATTTAGTTAACTTTAGTTTTAGGCTGCTCTTGGCTTATGGCATTTGTTTTCACTGTGGGAGTAGAAATCCACTGAAGCAGCTCCAAGCGCAGAGTGATGAATTGCCCCTGTTTTCTGTTTCAGGAGACCCACACCGTATGGGAACCAGACAGATTATCGGATATATGAGCTGAACAAAAGATTACAGAACTGGACAGAGGTGAGAGTCACTTCTTAATTAGAACTCAACACCAAACTGTTGCTGTATCGCAAGGCATAATCAGCGTTTCATATTCACGCATAATGCTTCATTCTGCAGCGCGTAACAACTGTGTCTGTGTTTTCAGATTTCCCTTCCAGCAGCTGTTTATGTATAACTAATGGTGCTAGAGATTTTGTGGGAAATTAAGCCAGAGAGCTCACTGACTTAATTTACATTCAAGCTGTAATAGGATTATCTGATCAACCTGGCTAAAATGTAATTTGAGTGCCAACTGTTTGCATGCAGAAACGTGCAAACGAGTAGCAACTATGAGCCATACATGCAAATACATGCAAGCTAACCTTTGCACATCAGAGGAAATTTAACGACAGTTCAGTTTTGCATCCAGCAATGTCCAAATTGCAGTATGCGTTTATTTTGAAAATTCATCCCCTTACCTTTCAGTTTAAATTGCTTTTCTTCATTGAACCAGTAACCAAACATTTTAAATAAATGTTTAGAACCAATGAGCTCTCATGTAATCTGAGTACTTCTACTGGTTTACACACACAAATGTTGTCTTGATCATATTATAAAGGTTGAAGAAGTGGTACATTTGAGGAAATAACAATCACCACTTCTTCCTTTTCAGCAGTTTATCTATATTCATGGTGGGTTTTTTTTTATGTGTTTGATCTTATGTAGCTTCCTCGCCTCTTTCTAGTCAACAGCACATTCTTTCTAATGAATGTGCATCAAATTAACAAACTTTTGGATTGCACATATTACGAAATGGAAATGAAAACTGAGAGGAATGGTTCTTGCTCTTCTTGCAGGACTGTGATAATCTCTGGTGGGATGCCTTCACCACAGAGTTTTTTGAAGATGACGCCATGCTTACCATCACTTTCTGTCTTGAAGATGGTCCCAAACGATATAGTAAGAGAGAATTTTCATTTTCTAATTGCAAATATTAATTCGGCTGTTTTTGTTTGGGTAAAGCATCGCGTATAATGTATATCTCACACTCGAATTTCCATATGTTTTTATTATGTGGGTGATTGAAGTTTAATTTATTTGTCATTTTGCCTGCAGCTATCGGCAGGACGTTGATTCCTCGATACTTTAGAAGCATTTTTGAGGGGGGTGCCACAGAGCTCTTCTATGTTTTGAAGCATCCGAAGGAGTCCTTCCACAGTAACTTTGTGTCTCTCGACTGCGATCAGTGCACCATGGTGACCCAGAATGGCAAACCTATGTTCACACAGGTATAGTTACCTGTGTCAATCTCATGACGGATAAGAAATGTACATCTTACCATCACTTTTCTATTACTTGTTGACGTCTGACCTGTGACCTCTTTCCTGTGGACTAGGTTTGTGTTGAGGGCCGTTTGTATCTAGAGTTCATGTTTGACGACATGATGCGGATCAAGACGTGGCATTTCAGCATCAGGCAACACAGAGAAGTCCTACCAAGGAGCATTTTGGCTATGCATGTGGGTTACAGAGTAAAAAAAATAAAAAATCACACACTCACAGACAAATTTGCATACAGTACATACACTTACTCATCACACGTTTCTAACCCCTTCATCCAGGATCCCCAGATGCTCGATCAGCTGGCTAAAAATATCACCAGATGTGGGCTGTCTAATTCCACGCTCAACTACCTCCGTGTAAGTACATTTTACTCATAGCAGCTGAAAAGAGTTTTTTTTTTTTTAATCAGTCGCTGAATTAAACTTAACTACACATAAACAACCTGCTAATATTCCTTCATGTATTGTTCTCTTTGTCTTCTTTTAAGCTATGTGTGATATTGGAGCCCATGCAGGAGTTGATGTCCAGGCATAAGACCTATAGCTTGAGCCCCAGAGACTGCCTGAAGACCTGCCTCTTCCAGAAGTGGCAAAGAATGGTAGCACCTCCAGGTAATGCCTTTAAAATTGCTAGTGACATCTACTGCAGAGTTTCCTTTAAGTTCTTTAAGCTGTCGTGTTCCTACAAACAAATACAGCTGCAGTTGCATTAGAGTTTCTTATCTGCAGATGACCTAGAAACTGCAGATTTATAGAGATTTAAACACTTGATTATGAAACACATCTTCCCCCTTTCTCTGTTTGCAGCTGAGCCAGCCAGACAAGCTCCAAACAAGCGGCGGAAAAGGAAGGTGTCCGGTGGAAGCACCGTGAGCTCCGGCGGAGGCAGCAATAACAACAGTAACAGCAAAAAGAAGAGTCCAGCCAACAGCTTTTCACTCTCCAGCCAGGTACCTGTAAGCATTACATCTACTTGACCTCTTTCTGAACCTCCCAGCTTCAGCTGAGCAAGGCACTGGAGAATAAGACAGAGGGTGGAAGGTTTAGAAAGAAAGACAAGGAGGTTAGAAAGTTATTTGGGGGTGTAGAGGGTGGGAGCTGGGGTGGTTAGTCTGTTTAGGAGTAGGTGTAACAGCGGGTCAGGATAGTTAGCTTAGGGAGGCTTCTGGAGGTGGAGGTTCTACTTAGGTGGGGAGGGGAGGATAAGGGCTGGTTTCTGTAATTCTATAGAGGATGAGTAGATGCAGTTAGTAGATCCCTTCATGTGAACCAGTGATGGGCAGTCCCTGGTCCTCTAGGGCAACAGGTTAATGGGTTTTTATAGAGGAGGTACAAGTGACCTCTGACTCTGAGTAGTGCTTAATATATTTTGGGGCCATGGGGGAGGGTTACCTTGCTCTGATTTCCAGTGGGACAGATAGGTTTTCTCTCTAAATCTGCTGTATAAACTTGGTCTTAGAGTTACCACTGAGTCTATCAGAGCACATGATTCACACAGCACTGCTGTCTTTGCTTACTTGGTTGCTTGATTGAGCGAACGAGACCCGAGGTGGAATGAAAACCCCTGTGATGCAGCACTCAAGGATCAGGGATGCCCACTGCTGGCCAGTAGGAAGGGCCTCTTCACCCTGGTTCTTGGAACGGGGGCAGGGAGTCAGGGCCACATGGACTGCTGAACCTTCGGGGTAGACGCCCTGATAACACAGTGATTGAGTTCAGAAGCGAGGACACAGATATCTCAGGATTATATTACTTGAGGTCTCTTGGTCCCCAAAACTCACCTTATATGAATTATAATGCATTTCATTAGTTAAGATTCATTTGTAACACAAGTGTTGGACCCAGTTAGATTGCACCTTGACGATATGCCAAAAAAACCAACAGAGTTAGCAACCCGTCCGTGCAGCCAGTCATTCCGCGCACCCCCCTGTATTATGGGGATAATATGTACCGGCCCTTGCTGTCCCCTTTAGGATGTGATGATGGTGGGAGAGCCCACTCTGATGGGAGGGGAGTTTGGTGACGAGGACGAGCGTCTGATCACGCGGCTGGAGAACACGCAGTACGATGGGGCGAATGGCCTGGAGGATGAGGACAGTTTCCACAGCTCGCCTGCACTGGGGGCACACTCGCCCTGGAACAACAAAGCCCCCTCCAGTCAGGAGAGCAAGAATGACAACTCCCAGTCATCCCAGTAGACTGCTGAGGTCCCAGCCAGCCCCTTTTTTCAGTGCTTAAAACCTACTGGGATCCACCTGAGCCAACGCACTAGCAAGAGGAGTCAGGGAGGGTGGCCTCGAGCACTTGTGTTCAGTTAATTTTTGTTTGTTTTGTTTCGTTATGTTCTTATGAAGGCAGAGCGGTTAGGGAAAGGGATACCAGCTGATGGACTGATAGATTATTGCTGTCACATGAAGGGAAGTTCAGAAGAATCCCACTCTCGCTCCGTCACATTGTTGCACATGATCAGTGGTGCTCAGCCTTGGCCCTTGTGTGCTCGGCTCCAGTCCGGCCTCCTAGAGGTGTGGTGGTGAGACTGGCGGGGTGGCGGTGTGTGTGCGTGTGTGTTTACCCCCATCATCGCTCACCACGGTGTTTGAGCCAAAGTTGGCGCTTCCTGTTGTCCGAGTGCTCGCCATGGCGACCATGTCAGTGGGTTCTTGTTCCAACCTCGGGTCTCTCAGGCGTGCGTTTACCTTGACGACGCACCTCGGTGTTTCTGTTGTGCTCATATCACAGGGAAGAAATGCTTAGCTTTTATTTAACATATTTTTTTGCAGGCTGCAGAAAACTGTGTGCACTCTTAGTATCAAAATTCAACGTTCGGTTTTTAAAAACTCAATTATTTGTTTTTGTAGGACCTGGTTGGAACAAAAACCTGTACAGTGCCGGAGCTTGAGGACCGGAGTTGAGAACCACTACGCTAAATGTTAAACACACACACACAAACACTGACACACACACCCAGACCAGTGCACACACTAACACACACACACACACACACACACACACACACACACACAGACAGACACAGTCACCCACACACACACACAGTCACCCACACCTTCAGCATAAAGCATTGAGGTACTGGAGAGAGGCGGTACGCAGCATGTCTGGACCAGAGCACCAGACGCTACAGAAGTGTGTTTTTATTTTCTATGTTTTAGACTTGTTTTGATTTTGTTTTTTATTTTTGTAAACAATTTCTAAAAATAAACAGACAAGCAAGCAAACAAAAACACCCCAGAATATTCTTTGCACTGTTTTCCACTATTAACGGCAATCTATTTTTCTTATGAATTGACGGTGTATTTTTTTTCTTTTCTATTATTGCTAATGTAAGAACTGTAAAACATCTGAAACCTGCAGTATATTAGTGTATAAGTATTGCTGTTAGATCATTCTTATTGTGATGGTAATAACTTTCATGTAAGTCTATGCTTGATATAGAGTCATCCATCTGTGTCAGCCATCACACTGTCATCAGGCCCATTGGCTTCAGTGCTAAAACAGTCTGGGGAGATCAGTGCTAGTGTTGTAATCCGGTACTACATCTTGTTTGATGCGAGTCCAAAGCAGCACACTGGAAACCAATTTCCCCATTAAATTTCCATCAAGCACCTGGTTCGGATCTGTCGTCTTATCATCGCAGAAATGTTTGCTTTGTCTTGAAATCTCTTATCTTGGGGTCCTCTCTTCAGACATTATAATAACTGAAAACTTCTCAAATTTGCTACTCAAAAAATATTTTAAAAACACATTTTGACAGGATTGTAAAATAAGAAAAAAAGACTTTTGTATTAACTTAAGTTTCCCAGAAATGTTTTTAATTACAATTAAGAAAGCTGCAGACCAAGGAGCTACATGTAAAGATTCTTATACTGATTACACGGCGCTGTTTTATGTTTTATGATGAATCATTTTGTTGGCTTTACTCCTCATGTTTGTGTCTGTGCTTGTATATTTTTAGGTAGTAATTTCTGTAAAAGTTATTCTATGTATTCCTCCTTAGAACTATGAGAAACTCAATCTAATGTAAAGAGATGAAAAGCCTCTTAAAAGTTTTTTTTAAACGTGATTTTTAATGGTACAATCACTGATAAAAGAATTTTGCCCTCATTTTAGCAAACTGTATTTATTTTTCTATGTACTGACATTCTGTTTAGGTCCAAATCACCTGTACAATATTCATGACAATATATGGAGGAATTTATGGCGCTGCTCAGTCTGTTAATGCTAATACAGGATTGTCTATCACTTGTGATCATGAAGGAGGCATTTTATGCTCATCAGATGCTTGAAAACCAGTAAATAACCACATTTAGAGAATCTGTCAAGCTGTAATTTGTCTGTTTTTCTGCCTCATATGCTAAAAATGTGCCATAATGGTGCAGTTTTATGAAATTTACTGAAATTCACCTTGATCTTCAATGATGTGGTGATTATCGTTTTGCTCTTTGTGCTATTTTTCAGATAAATTTCAAATCTGCGTGTGATGGATATTTAATTAACGGGAAAATAGAAGCTGCTGTATCAGAATTTCCTGCATACAGTAGAATTAAAGAAAAAAAGCCTAACTCGGCAGCACTCTAATGCCACTCAGCTGATCAGATACTTGATGGTAATTTCCTGACTCTGCCACTAGGGGTCTCTCAGCACCAGACTGAGCAGCCTGTCAGAAATTCCTCCATCATTATACCTGGCAGAAATGCCATCTGTAAATCCGCACTGAGCTGCAGGCCGTTGTGTTTAAATCCTTATTCATTGTCTCCAGCACCCCTAGTCTACTTTTGTGGTGTATCAGTTCAGCGGGCAGACTCGGAGTTGAATCTAGGGGCAACTTATCGACACAATGCGTTTCCTAAGTTGACATAATTTGGGAAATATAAGGGTGTGTGAGACAGAGATGAAATGGCAGTGCACCCATAGCTGGCTCTTGTAGCACCTCATCATAGGGGTGATTTTATATCTATATTTTTTTGCCAGGTTTCTGTCATTGATAATTCATGTATGGTATCAATAAAGATGAATTTTCACTGAAAAACATGTTTGTCTTTATTGTTGGTGATTCTCAGTCAGACAAAATGCTTTGGCTGTTTCTCATCACAAAGAGCTGTAAGAAAACTGCACAAAAGACCTAAAAATAAGAAAGTAGATCGTTGATATGTTCTCTGTTAGTCGTGTGGGAGCAATTAAGTATACTTTGGTAACTCTAACCTCAGTGGATTCGTAAATCACTAGTTCTTGCAAACAAAACAAACAAGACAAGTTCATTACAGAATGGAAATCAACCACAAGAGCAGTGGGCTGTTTGTTTGATTTTTTTTTTTACTGAAAGTTTGGAGTGGAATCTGAGACGCTGCAGCCCTTGTTTGTGAGTTAAACACAAAATTGTGACTCATCTCTTTTGCCATTTTCTAAAAGGAACTCATTCATTCTGTCGGTAAAGGCGGCAGTGACGTTAAAAATGAGTAACCATGATGGGTGGCAGTTGCAAAAAGAGGAAGGCCAGCTAATGACAGACTGTGACGTCAATTTATGTGATGTACAGTCAATAAAGTAGAGCAAAGTATTTGTTTTTGTTGTAAGTCAAACAAGAAAGTCAGATATAGGTCATCTGTGAAACAAAAAAAGCAAAATGTGGGCATGAGCAGATATTTGCTTTCATACTACACACTGAAAGTATGTAATTCAGGTCATTTTTCAAAGCGGTTACTTAACAGATACACAATGTAAATGACTGTGGATAAACTTGTGCCACACAATTCTCTGTATCACTTTAATATTTTTCGACATTTACACGGTTTTGCACACTTCAATTTTGTTGCAAATCAGCTTGAACTAACAAAAAAGTCACCCTCGGTCACACTCCAGTCCCTCTCAGTGGGAATGTTTACACGTGGGAAACCAGTGGAGTCTGATAGCCTCATTGGAATATTTGCATAACAGCCAGTAGGAGTCGCCAGTGTTGGGAAAAGGACATGATCGCTTACAGGCTTCTCACTAGGAACTGGCAGAGGAAACAGCTCTGTGTATCAGTTCTCCAAATTGAGAGAAAGAGGGGAAAAATATCCTGTCAAGCTGCCCACTTTAGCATATTTTCACAAGGACATTCCTGTGACCATGAGGTTTTGTTATTTTAGAAACACAGTCATCAGAGACAACACTGCAAGGCCATAATAGCCCCCATGTGCCAAAGCCACTTGATAAGCGTTTTTTAGTGGATTAAAGGATCAGCTGGTAATTGATGAGTTTGGAGCTGAGGTGAATCAGGGACAAGAGACTGTGGACTTGATAATGCAAACAAGAGAAGAGGATAGATGCTTTATTTCCATCGCTTCAGGAACAAAAGGGAAGCTAGATTCACATCTATTGCACTGCTATGCCTCTGTGTTTTTTGTGAATATGTTTTCTTTCTTTTCTATAACAGAAGAGCGCAGACTTCTAGAGTTTCTTCGCAGAATGTTCAGGATTACATTTCCCTGCATATTGTGGACCAACTTCTCAAAAATGAAAAAAAATCTCATCACAGTTTCTACAATCCCATCAAAGAAAAGAAGTAGGTTATCGGTACACAATTGGCTGTTCTCCTGAGAACAGTTTAATACTCAGTCTGTAAAACAAAGGTTATATGTTTGTCTTTGCTTGCTCAGCTGCAATGTTATACTGTGTATCTTCATTCTTGACAAGCTGATAACATGAGGAACATATTATCTGTCAGCTGTTGCCAATAATATGCTAGTGCGATGGAATATTTTTGAGAATTTCTTGGCAGCTTTTTGCTGTTTTCCCAACTCCCTTCCCCAAGTGTATCCTCCCCAGCTATCTTGTCCTGGATGTTTGGGCTGTTTCTTCATCTGGACACCACACCGCTGCAGATTTAGATGGATTTATGTGGAGTGAGTTGCACGACTGAAAATTGCTTTTTTAGCCTGCGAGCAAAAAATGTTTTTTTTATCAGAATAATAATTTCCTGATTTTAACCTTTTTTTTGGTTGTTGTTTACTTCTCCATGAACACATTTTCATAACTATTTCCATGACTGTTACTGGCACAAAACCCTCTTGACCTCAAAGACTTTTAGGATCCAGGAAACAGAATAGTCAAATCTCATCCGTCTGATGGTAACCCTGTCATTTATTTACTTCATCTCTCACTCCTACATGTCATTCCCTCCCTCTCTCTCCCTATTTCTCTCTATAAGACCCTCCCTTCCTCCCTCCTCCGATCCCGTTTCTCCCTCCCTCTCTGCTTAGTGCCAGTGCTCTGTAGGCCAGCACACAGTCAACTTGACAACAGGAGCAGAGCATATATCAGATTTCTCCTACAGGACTATAAGAGTCAAACACCCCTTGGTGAATTACTGGGGATCAGAGCAGCCTGACTGTCCTTCTGTGTCCAGCTAAGAAAGGTGAGTTGATTGAAAGAAAACTGCTCAATGTTCACTCTGGTCTTATGCTGTTAGATTCTCTTTTCCTCTATGTTTCTGTTGCTTCTTTTTTCATTTTGAGCTCACTTTTTCACCTTGTTCTCACTTGGGAAATGAGCAGTTACTTTTCATGTAAACTAAAAATCCTCAGGCTGCTTTGTCTTTGGTTAATAATAGTGTGTTTACAGACACCAAGAAAAACAGGAGGACTGCTTTGAGCATTAAAAGAAGTAGATATCAGTTAGTTTCTGCTTAAGTTATTTGCTTAAGGGAGCTACACCTTAGAAACATACAGTGATATTCAAATACTGCGCATGGGCTTATTATAGGTGGAAGATGGCTTCTCTCTGATAAATGTTTTATAGTCTATAGTTCTCACAGAAAAACATGGTTTGGGATAAACAGAGGAGATGCAGGTATCTGAGGCAGACGCAGCTTATCTGTGAGTTTACACTGTGAACACAACCTGGACAGGTTGTATGTATCCTTCATGTGTTATCTAATTTTTCAAAACTTTCCTTTTAACTTTTAAATGTCAGCACTTCCTATACTCCATGACATCAGGTCTCCAGATGAGTATAGTATGAAACAGAAGCTTAAAGGGCACGGTTCCTTTTAAAAAACTGAACAGGCGTTGGCTTAACATTTAGATTTCCCATTTACTAAATGCCATTGTTGCCATTCTTCTGCAAAATAGCAGCAGTCTCTCTCTTTTTTTTTTCTAGTCGCCGTGCTGCAATGAACTGCGCTGCGACCTCTTTCAGCGTGACTCAGTCTGTGGGTTTCTGTGAGTTTCATCTCCAATCTCTAATTTTCCTGCCTTGTATGAGTGTACCATTGTGTTCAGCTCCTTTGTCTTGTTTCCAGATGCATCATGACAGAGCTCGTGCCATGAGTTAATGAATCTATACGCCAGCTTTCTCCTGCCAAGTCTTTCCTAAACATGGCGTTATGTGAGAATACGAGGAGCTGGAGGTGGCAGGGCAGCGTTGCAGCATTCAGGGGTGTCGTGGGAGTGATGCTGCTGCTGGGTCTCAGCTCGGCCCAGTCCGTCCCTCCGCAGGCGGCGTGTTCGGGAGCTGCGATGCCACAGAGCCTCACCCAGCCTCAGTACAATGAGACAGTGAAGGAGGACACCGGTGTGGGCTTCATGGCACCTGTGGTCCGGTCCTTCCTCCACACAATCCAACCTAACCCCTTTCCTGCAGGTCAGTATCATCAGTATCACTCCCCCAAAACATGTGTTGGCTGTCTGTTGTCATGTTCTGATGTATTTCACCTTTCTGAGTCTTTCATAGCTTCCATTTCCTGCTGACAGCTCACAGGTGCAATTTAAATCACATTAAAATCCTTTGGTTTTCACACTGCTGGATTAGATTTCCCTACGGGGCCAAAGTTGAGACATGACTTCCTCTGTGTTAATCACACCGATACAAAAAGATGACGGGGTTGTTAATCAGTAATTTAATGGAAATTCTTGCGTTTCACCCAGTCAGCCTTTAACCTTGATGGGCTCTGTTGTTTTCAGCCCAGTGTTTCACGTCTATGACTTATGCCACACCTGTGCTCTTTCGTCTGTTCCTGTGATGGGTTGTAATTGCTCCATATCCCCTTCTCTATTTCACACTTTACTTCCTACTCAGTATTGATTTCAGAAAAGAAAACAAAAGAAGAAAGAAAACTCCTGCCCTGCAACCTTTGACCAGTTCAAACTCTTTGTACACTCAGTGATGGTCATCGGATCTGGTGGACTGAATGTAGATCTTATGAGTAGACTTCCAGCAATTGTCACTGTATGACTCACAAAGAGCTTGTAAAACTTTTTGTGTTAACTGGTAGGTGACAATAAGAGCTTGAACACACAGTCTTTTATCTATCTTGGGTAATACAGGGGGGAGGGAAGTAACTTAAAGGCTGATTGTGAGATTTTGTTTGACAGAAAGTGGAAATGCAAAGCAGTGAGGTAAAATGCAAATTTACAAAACATTAATGGCAGGCTGCTATCTGATGTGTCACAGACAGACGGTGAGACCAACATAAATGCCTGAACATGTCTTCTCAGCTAACTCCAGGGTTTTTTTTTTGTTTTGTTGTGTTTTTTAAATTCCCACAATAACAGGGTCCAGTGGAACCATAAACCGCCTGCTTTGTATCATATTTTTTTGTTAATCTTGCCTGAAAGCTGTTCTGGTTTCCAAGTAACAAGGAGATGGAGGTGTCAGATGTCCACTTTTACAATGCAAAAGATTAAAACGTTTGTACAGGGAACAAGACACATTATCCCCACTTTTGTCCAAGGTTGACAGAGACCGTGACCATAAAATACTAAAAGCTACCCCTGCTCTTCAGAAAAATGTGTTCCTGTGCCTTCTTGAACCACAATGTCTTTTCTCTCCCATTTCTTTGTAGATTTGATCCTGAAAATAGTCCAGGATTTTGATCAAATGCAGCTAAATCAAGAACACATCAAAGAAGTAAGTGAATGTCCGTCAGCTTTTTGTGTTCTAGGACGTTGAAATGAACTTCCGTGGGAGGTTTGTGTGTTACAAACAGACACACCCTCATCAGAGCCCCTCCAGCTGGTAATCTGAGAATGTTTAACATGAAAGCTTCCTTGTGTGCATATATCACAGTCCACTGAAGTGACTGAGCCTCTTTCATGCACTGTGACTGTGGACCATCACCAGAGTAAAATAAAACTACTGTTTAGTGATGTCCCACCGATGTTTGACGTCACAACAGGCCACAAAAACCTCCCGCACTTCTGCCATCTTGGCCTAGAAAGTAATATTTGTGTCATTTTAGTTGTAATATATGTAATTTGTATGCATGTGTGTGTTTAGGCCCTGGTGTATCAAGTGGGTTTCCTGGTGTGTATAGCCATCGGCATCTTGTACATCGTTCTGATGCCCATAGTTGGTTTCTTCCTGGCCTGCTGTCGCTGCTGTGGCAACTGTGGTGGGAAGATGTACCAGAAGCAGACATCCGCCATTCACTGTCGCAGAAGAACTCTCTACTGGAGTGCATTCGTCACCACAATCATTATTCTGTGAGTGTGTGCGTGCGCTGTTGTGTTCTTGTTTTTGAACAGCGTAATGATGGCGTGTTATCTGAAATTAGCACTGAAAGATGACAGCTTGAATATGAATGGCTCACTGCCCATGTGCGTCTCCCTCAGATCAACATTATGTTCATGGCACACATTCAATTGCATATACATACATACATACATATATATTTATATTTTTATATATAATAATATATATATTGTTTGTTTGATTGTTTTGTAGCGCTGGGAACATCTGCATGTTCATAAGTAATGAAGCCCTCAAAGTGAGTGTGGACCAAAGCCCAGTGGAGCTCAGCAACACTGTAGACAATATCCACACCTTCCTCACATCTGTGCCTCAGGTAAGAGAAAATTTCCTGTTGACTGAAGTATGGAAACATACAAAGTGCAAAGGTCGATGGCTTCATTGTGGCAGCAATGTCCAGATGACTAATTGTGGTTTTGATGTGAAAACCATGAATAATGTCATTAGTGTTTAGCATCAGTCACATTAAGTCTCACACTCCTCCATCACTCTGCTGTGAGTCGACAGTTTTTGTGTGAGATGCAAACAGACTCCGAATTCTCCAGTCAGCCGCTTGTTAAAGAGCAGCTCCGTGTTTGGCTGTGTCAATATACTTATCTCAAGGTACAGGAGAGTGGGAAAAGGTTGCTGGTAAAGACAAGGGTGTCCTCTGTTTGTTGTTCTTCATTTGCCCAAGCTGCAATGTACGATTAGCTCATATAATCGGTCTTGCTGCATGTTGTATTTCAACCCATATCTTATGTACACACTTTGAAATAGTTTGTTTTTCCTCTGCGTTCTTCAGCAAGTTGACAATGTGGTGAATGAGAGCTACAGAACTGTGGACGAGGTCACTAGAAACCTACAAGGTAATAACAAGGAACAAATTATGTAAATCAGAGGAACCACTTCAGTCCCACCTCTTGTTTAACTATCTCACGCTGGGTTTTTTTTTGTAGAAATTGGACCTCTGTTGGGAACAGAGATCCAAAAGCGATTTAGAGGAACCCTGGACCCAGCGCTGCAGTCAGTTAAACTTCTTGACCAAGGTATAATGTGCCTGCATGCTGTGTCCTGCGTCAGGGTGAACATGTAAATGCTTGTGTACATATTTGACAAGATCAGTAATCTTGGAGGCGACTCCTGCTCCTGCGGGCACCGCACAGTTTATCTGCATAACTTCTTACCTCTGACAATGGGAAGTCTTGAGTTAAGTCTTTAATGCACTAAAAGGTTTGGTTGGGACCAGCTGTTTTCATAAGTTTAGTCATTGCATAACAAAAAAGGAGAGGAGAGATACATATAAACGCATAGAAATACAGAAATAATGTCCCAGTGACATCTCATCCATTTAACTGCGAGAGTGCAATCTCAATGTCAAATCACAAATCAAACATTCTCCGTTACAAATTGGCATTTTTCCATGACTTGTGTGGTTACTGCAAAATGTGTAACATACTTTTGAACTTGAAAACATCCAATCTATATAAAATGAGATGTCTATTGTATTCGGCAATCAAAAGTCATTTACTACTTCAAGCTAAAGGACAAAATACGATACAAGTTTAGGAATATTTTCCTTCAAAAATATCAATTTCAGCAAAGGGGTTTTCTTTTTATCATCTTGTGTGAACAAATGTGTCAGGCAGAAAACATCTGCAATCCAGTGGACCTGAGGTGGGAATCACTTTCACATTTTTGCTCAAAGTATCTTGACATTCTTTAGTGGAAAAAAACAAAAGGGATGCTTGGCGTGAAGTAGCAAGTAATTCTTCAGGGAGGCCACTTTCACATATTACAAAAAACTATTTTTTTGCTCAAACTAATAGATAACACATCAGAAAAGACTCTCATGTTAACAGTAAAGAACGTTTGCTTATATACACTACTGGTCATAAGTTTTAGAACGCCCCAATTTTTCCAGTTTTTTATTGAAATTCAAGTAGTTCAAGTCCAATGAATAGCGTGAAATGGTACAAAGGTAAGTGGTGAACAGCCAGAGGTTAAAAAAAAGCTAAGGTTACCCAAAACGAAAAAAATAATATACATTTCAGAATTATTCACAAAGTCCTTTTTCAGAGGTTCATCCTACAGCAAGATAATGACCCCAAAACATAAGTCCAAGCTATGCCAGAACTACCTTAGGAAAAAAGAACAAGATGCTAAGCTTGAAAACATGGAGAGTCCAGCAGTCTCCAGACTTAAACCCCATGGAGCTGGTTTGGGTTGAACTGGACAGAAGAGTGAAAGCAAAGCAACCTACAAGTGCCACACATTTATGGGAACTTCTGCTAAAGAGTTGGAAGAACTTTCTGAAGAACATTTGATTTCCATTGTAGAAAGAATGCCATGAGTATGTTCAGCTGTTATATCTGTGTACTTTGATTAGTCAAATGCTTAGAATACATTTTGGTTTCTAAATTTATTTTCTTTTAACTTCATTTGTTTATTTGTTCTATGCTTTCATTTTAGAGTACAATGAAACATTAACATGCATAATTTCTAATAAAAAACTGGAAAAATTAGGGTGTTCTAAAACTTTTGACAGGTAGTGTATATTCTTTTAAAAGAGCACGGAGGCTTATTTTGTACTATCAAAATATTACATCCTCATATCTTATCAGCATGTCTTTTGATTTCCTCCCACTAGTAAGATGATTCCAATGTTATTTAAAGGTAAGCAAGACCATTTTGGGACTGAGGGAAAGTATTATTATCATTATAATACTTTGGGTACACAAAGCTTCAACATTAATAAAGCATTGTAGTCACACGCAGGTTTTATTGCTGTGTAATAATCTGGTGCATGTTGAGACAGCCCCTATCTTCATCTACGCCAAAATACTTCAGTTCAGATGGCAGTGGTGAAGGCTGATCTGTAACACTAAACCTGTGTACATTCCTGTTGCCACGGTTCTATTGTGTCAGATTCTGTCAACAAAAACTCATCCAGAATCTCACTGAAATTCTTCAGACACAATGAAAATAAATACAGTAAAATAAATGTGGATAATTATTTAATGCTATTCAGACCAACAAACTAAAACATACTTCCAGCCCAAAGTATTCTTAGTTTTTGAGTTATGCTCCCATGCAAGTGTGAACAAACTCGAGTGTTTGTAAATCATACTGGAATTTCCAGTATTTCTATTTTTTTTTTGGCTGCAGTAGTTCTCCCATTCCCAAGATAATGAATTAAGTGCTCACACACCATTTACTAAAAGATTTCTTTACACAGCTCATCTACTCTCAGAGTAACACAGAGCAAACTTAGTAGAGGCAATATGGAAAATATTTGTGAAGCTTTGCTAAAGGCATCTGTGTAATATCTCCCGAAACAGACTATCCTCCTGCTCATTGTCCTTTAGCTTTGAATTCAAAGCAACAAAGCATTCATAGTAACAAAAATGACAGAGATGGATGCATTCAAGTGATTATTAGTTTTTAAAGGTGTGTATGCCGTGTTGATATGTGTGTGTTCTCCATCTGAATGAGCAGAGACTGTAAACACCAGTGCTCAGCTGAACAACCTGAACTCATCCCTGGTCCAGCTGCAGTCCAGCCTGGACCGCATCCAAGCCAATGTCACAGCTGTTAAAAATCACATCGATCAGACTTTATCCAAGCCAGAATGTTTTCACTGCGACAACCTGAAGCCGGAGCTGCAGAAACTGACAGTGGACACCTCCATTTCTGTAAGTAGTGATTCAGTAAAGCCTCATATAAAAGATGAATTACACTGATGAATTTGTGCTCAAATTTCTGAAAGACAAAAACATCCAGGCGGGTCTGAGCATCCACTCCACTCATCTGAAGTGTGTTTAAGTAAAAGAGGAGTCTGGTTTGACAGACGATGAATCAGCCCTGTTGCTGGACGTTTTTACGGAGAAACAGGAAGAATCATTTATGTAATCAAACTAATAATAATAATAATAATAAATTTTATTTATAAAGCGCTTTTCCAAAAACTCAAAGACGCTGTACATAAAATACAATAAGATAAAACAAAACTGTTAATTAAAATCAATAGATAGTAAAACAAGTTCAAGATAAAATACAGAATCACTTAAGGAAAGCAGATCTAAAAAGGTGAGTCTTTAAAAGGGATTTAAATGTGGTGAGGTTGGTGCAGTCACGGAGGGCATGGGGGAGTGAGTTCCAGAGTGTGGGGGCGGCAATGGCGAAGGCTCTGTCCCCCCAATGTCGCCGGCTGGTCCTGTGCGGGATGGAAAGGAGGTTTGTGTGGGAGGAGCGGAGAT
Organism: Amphiprion ocellaris; assembly: GCF_022539595.1. NCBI lineage: Eukaryota > Metazoa > Chordata > Actinopteri > Pomacentridae > Amphiprion > Amphiprion ocellaris. The sequence goes on along the minus strand of NC_072781.1, from coordinate 11,747,748 downwards.
TCCTGGGGGGGGTGTAGGGGAGGAGCAAATCGGTAAGGTAAGAGGGGGCAAGATTATGGATGGACTTGAAGGTGAGGAGAAGCAGTTTGTACTGGATGCGGTGTGAAATGGGGAGCCAATGGAGGTTCTGCAGGACGGGGGTGATATGGTCGTGAGAACAGGTTCGGGTGAGGAGTCGGGCAGCAGAGTTTTGAATGAGTTGAAGTTTATTGAGAACTTTGGAGGTGGAGCCGAAGAGAATGCTATTGCAGTAGTCAAGGCGGGAAGTGACGAAGGCATGAATGAGGGTTTCAGCGGCTGAGAAGGAGAGGAAGGGGCGGAGACGGGCGATGTTGCGGAGATGGAAATAGGCAGTTTTGGTGATCTGATTAATGTGGGGTTCAAAAGTGAGGTTGCTGTCAAATATCACACCGAGGTTGCGGATGTGAGCAGAAGGAGATAGGGTGGTGTTATCAATGGTAATGGGGGGGTGGGGAAATGGTGTGAGTGATTTAGGTCCAATAAAGATGAGATCAGTCTTGTCGCAGTTTAGCAGGAGAAAATTTTTCCTCATCCAGGATTTAATGTCGGCCAAGCAGCTGGAGAGAGAGGGGAGGGTGGTGGTGGCGGTGGTGTTGGTGGAGATGTAGAGTTGGATATCGTCGGCGTAGCAATGGAAGTGTAGGTTGTGGCGGCGGATGATGTTGCCGAGGGGGAGGAGGTACAGGATAAAGAGGAGGGGGCCAAGGACTGATCCTTGAGGGACACCATGGGACAGGGGGGCGGTGGCGGATGTGCAGTTGTTGACCTTGATGAATTGTTGTCGATTTGTGAGATATGATGTGAACCAGGTGAGGGCGGTGCCGGTGATGTTAATGGAGGATTGAAGGCGGGACAGGAGGATGGAGTGATTGATTGTGTCAAATGCTGCAGAGAGGTCGAGAAGAATGAGGATGGTGACTTGTCCAGAGTCTGAGGAGAGGAGGAGATCGTTGGTGACCTTGAGGAGAGCAGTTTCAGTGCTGTGATGAGAGCGGAATCCGGATTGAAAGGTTTCATACAGGTTGTTGGAGGTGAGATGAGTTTTCAACTGGGCAGCGACGACACGTTCTAATGTTTTGGATAAGAAGGGGAGGTTGGAGATGGGCCGGAAGTTGTGAGGGGAGGTTGGATCCAAACCAGGTTTTTTGAGGATGGGGGAGACAGAGGCGAGCTTGAGGGGTGAGGGGACACAGCCAGTACTGAGGGAAGTGTTGATGATGTTAGAGATGAGGGGGGAGATAACAGGGAGGCAGTTTTTGAGGAGGTCAGTGGGGATGGGGTCCAGGCAGGATGTGGAGTTTTTAGTTCCAGTGATGAATTTGGGCAGGTCCAGGGGGGAAACGGGCGAGAAGTGGGCCAGGGGGGGAAAGTTCAGAGGGTTTGGTGGAGGAGAGGGGGGATCAAGTGAGGTGGGAGAGGTGACAAGGCTGCTGTGGATGGAGATGATTTTGTTATGGAAAAAAGAGAGGAATAGGTTGCACTTGTCAGTGGTGAACGAGTTTGAGACGGTGTCCGGGGGGGCAAGGAGTTTATTGACAGTTGAGAAGAGGGACTTGGGGTTGTTGGAGCTGGTATTGATCAGGTCAGAGTAGAAAGTGGACCGTGCAGATTTCAGGGCATCTTTGTATTGTTGGAGGAAGTCGGAGTAGGCTTGACGGTGAACTGTCAGGTTTGTTTTCTTGACAAGACGTTCCAGCTGTCGTTTATGGGCTTTCATGCGGTGGAGTTCGGGGGTGTACCATGGAGCAGAGTGGGAGAAAGTGACTAATTTGGATTTGAGGGGAGCAAGCTGATCAAGACAGGAAGAGAGAGTATGATTATAGTGGTTGATGAGGTCAGTGGGGTTATTGATTGATGGGGGAGGGGAGATGGACAATGCAGTGGTCAGTGAGGCGGAGAATACAGAGGGGGAGAGTGATCTAGTGTTTCTAAAAAAGATTGTCCGTTTTTCCTTGGGCAGGGGGGTGGGGAGGCTGATGTCCATAGTTATTGCTAGGTGGTCAGAGATGGAGAGATGACAGCTGGAGATATTTAGGACTGTAAGACCAGAGGAGCAAACCAGATCGAGGATGTGTCCATGGTTGTGGGTGGGGAAATTGACATGCTGGGTGAGGTTGAGTGATTGTAGGAGGTCTAGGAAGTCAGAGGCAGATTTACTGTGAAGGTTGTCCATGTGAAAGTTGAAGTCACCAAGGATGAGGACTGACGGAGATGTAGCTAATAGCTGGGTGGCAAAGTGGGAAAAGTCAGGGAGAAATGAGGGGTTTGGTTTAGGTGGGCGGTAAATGATAGCAGTGACCATTGGGGTGGGACCGGGTAATTTAAAAACAAGGTGTTCAAAGGAGGGGGAGGCAGGGATGGAAAGTGGGATGGTTGTGAAGACCTGTTTGTGGATGACTGCGATGCCGCCTCCTCGACCTTCTGGGCGGGGTGAGTTGAGGTACGTGTATCCGGAGGGAGTGGCTTGGTTGAGTGGGTAGAAGTCCAGTGGTTTGTGCCATGTTTCGGTTAGACAGAGGAAGTCCAGTTTATTGTCCAGGATGAATAATTGTAGAATGGGGCCTTTGCTGGTGACGGAGCGGGTGTTGAAGAGGGCAAAGTTCAGGTGAAGTGTGGATGTGTGATTAGGGGAGGGCTTCTGGGGACAAGGCTGTGAGGTCCGTGGAAGTGGGCGAAGGTTAGCAAAATGGCAGTTTCTGAGGGAGGGCTGCCGAGGTTGTCTGAAGCTGATGATGGTGGGGATTTGGCAGCTAGTTGAATTCTGGTAGAGCCGGGGTGACGGGCAGGGGGAGCCAGAGGGGGGAGGCAGTGGGTGTGCTGGAGGGGAAGATGGGGGGAGTTCCAGGTGGGGACAGAGGGGGGCGCTGTAGCTGGGAGGCGGTTCAGTGGAGCGTGAAGAAGAGATGGATGTAAACACTGGCACTAGTCAGTCTGAAGTGTGGACGGTGTATTGGATATTTGAGACTAAAAGTGATCTGCCGGACCTGTTTGGATGAATGCCATCACTGTTAAAATATTCTGGCCTGTTCCAGAAACTAGCTCTGACGCAGGCTGAGACACCGTGACACATGATAATAGCTCTTCATTCTTAGCTTTGTCTGAACAGCTGATTTGTCCTCCTCTCATCTGCTCCTCCTACGCCTCTCCAGCTCTGACACATTTAGTCTCCTCTTCTCTGCTCTCTGCCTCCTGTCCTTTCATCTCTCCTTTCTTCTTCCCTTCTGTGGTCTCCACTCCTTTCTTTTCATCTCCTTTCTTCATCATTATTTAAGGGAATGTACTGGATAATTTATAACCTCCATCGTGGCAGCAAGAAACCACACTGACTAAAGCGTTCATTACTCTTTGAATTCTGCTCATTTACCTTTGTGGCTCTTTGAGATCATCAGAGAAAACTTACTGATGCTTGTTTTGCTGCAGCTTGCTGCCCCCTACTGTTAGTTTGAGGCCTGTGATTACATGTAGTTGCTGTGCGTCTGGTTCTTCTCCACAGTTTCCCAGTTTGAATGAGTTTCAGTCTGCAGTGGATGAAGTGGTCAAAGCTAATCTCCAATCCCGAATCGATGAGGTCAGTGAATCCTGCCAGATGAAAACATGATTACAAAATCATCAATCTTTAGAATATAACGCCAGTCTTGTTGACGTATCAGTAAGTAGACGGATGAGGTGGGGTGGTGATGTGAAGAGGATAATGTCATTAAACGTGGAGAATGGATTTTTACTTCTCTGAGGCTGTGTTGTTTAGCCTCACGCTTTGAGGTGAAGCGTATTAAATGTAAGTAAAAATAAATAAATCTTTGGCTGACAGCAACAGAGCTACTTTGTAATAGCAAGGAGGACAGAAAGATACATACTCTACTGATTTTTTTGTAATGTAAAAAAAAACAAGCTGTTTTCTTGATATCTCAGGTGGAGGACTACTTCCAAAGCATCCCCCAAAGGGTGACCAGTGAGACCAAGGATGTAGTTCAAAGTGAGTAAATGATGCCTCTTGTAGTCACAAAATGTCTGATTTACCTGAATAAGTTAAAGAATCAATTAGTTAAATCAATTTTCAAAGGATATACTTTATATTTCTATGTGTTTCAGGAAGCAAGCAACAGCTACAAGACATAAAAATGCAGATCTCCCAGGTTTCCAGTGAAATTCCTTTATCTGATCTGAACGACGTGTCGGCGAGTCTGAACCAGCTGCAGACAGAAGTCGACAGAACCATGCCAGAAGTTGAAAGAGTGGAGCATATCAGGTAAAAAGCCTGAAAGTGCAGATCATCAGTGAAGGAAAAAACAATAATCACCACTCATCATGTGTGCATCCTCATCCAGATGGGGGGTGTGTGTGGCTCTGTGCTGTGTGGTTCTCCTGGTGGTCGTATGTAACCTGCTGGGTCTCATCCTGGGTCCTCTGGGTCTGACGGCCAAAGCTGATCCCACAAAACGCTCCTGTACAGCAGACTGTGGAGGCACCTTCCTCATGATGTGAGTTCTGTATTCTCTTGTCGGTGTCATTTCCAGAGGAGAAACATGGACCCGTTCTAACCACTTTTCCTGGATGTGCTTGCAGGGGTGCTGGTTTGAGCTTCTTCTTCTCCTGGCTCTTCATGATAGCGGTGCTGGTGCTGTTTGTACTGGGTGGAAACGTTTACACTCTTGTCTGTAAGCCCTGGAACAACGGACAGCTGCTGAAGGTAGTGATGTACAGTCAGACATGCAGCATCTGCACACATTCACAGAGCATACAAAGATGCTACAAATGCTGTGTCTTTTCTGCCTGCAGTTTCTTGACACTCCAGGTTTAATTCCAGAGTTGGATATAAGTTCAACTTTGGGACTGAAAACCAAAATCAACATCTCTGACATTTATAGGTACGTAATACAAGTTTACCCAGCTTATAATTTTGTTGTTTTTTATGACATCCATTACCACCTAATCACCTAAAATTTGCTTTTTGCATATGTTTTTTCTGTAATGGGTTTTATAACACAATTTAAATCTGTAACTGTGATCAGGAGCTGTATACAGATGCTGGATTTAGTTATGTTTGATTGAATTTTTACAGGGACTGTGAAGAAAACCAGCCTCTGTGGACAACACTCCACTTGTATGAGATGGTGGATCTAGGAGATCTACTCAATGTATCTAAAGTGAGTTTTTAAGTGTCAAAAATAAAGCAAATCCAAACTTAGTGTGAATTTGATACATGCAGAAATGCTTTGCTCACCAAACAGAAATGATTATCTCTATAATATTTGTTTTGTCTCACACAGTACACAGAGGAGATCCAACAGCACTTTGAAAATACCAATATCACTCTGTCATCAGTCACTCTTCTGAGCGCCGAAGTTAAAAACAAACTCATCAGCATCTCTGCAAAGGCTAAAGATTTCGACGCTACTGCTATCACACAGCAGGTAGGCCTCATCCATCTGTAGATTTGCTGTGATGCTACGTATCAATGAGTAACGTATTTGTACTCCGATGCCCTTTGCTCATCTCTTTTAGATGAACAACATTTCCAGCATCAATCTGAATTCAACAGCAGATAAGCTGGATGAGCTCGCTGGTCGTCAAGTGAGTCACGAGACTTGAAGATAACTCACCGTCCCTTGTTAATATTTTACTCTGTAACTAATCACTGCTACTTTGTTTGCGCTTTGGCCTTTTATTAGACTAACCCTGAAATTCAAACAGAACTCCAAAATGGGGCCAAGGACCTGAGGCAGATCCAGCCAGACATAGAAACAACCATCATCCCACAGCTGGTGAGCACTTGTCCCATCTTTCTTGCCATCTCTCCTTATCTTCCTCATTCTGGTATTCAGTTTCCCCATGCTAACATTCCATCCAAATTTTAAAAAAATAATTACTGCTTTTGCCCAAAGGAAAACCTGAATTCAACCATCAAGATCCTTCAATCCACTGCAGAAAAGATCAATGTGAGTACACTGAGTAACACCTGGAGCTGCCAAGAACAGAAAGCATTCTCCTTTTTCTTCTTTTTCTGACTTTCTGGGGATCATTCTTTCCTCTCTGCCTTTTCCAGGGAACAGTGGGGGAGGTGCTAAGCAGCGTGGGGGCAGCACAAGACTTCCTCAACACAAATACAACACAGATCGTCAAGACCGTGAGTAGAGCCACGAGTCACGAGTTTGAAGAAAAGTGCTCCATGTGGTCTGTTAATGCCCGAGGTGGGTCAGTCATTTAGCCAGTGGGGGGGCGAGAGCAGAGGCAGATCTGCTGCTTGTAGTGGAAATAATGTGGCTGTTGGTTCCACATTCACAGGGTTACATTTGGTGTCCAGTTTTGTTTGTCTTCAGTTATTGTCGTGCATGTATTTTAGCCACCAGTGTGGATTTTATTATAAAAGCTGCATCCGGAGTATCAAAGGGGGGATTCAAATGCAAATAGGGTAAATAGAGTCCAAACTAAACATGCAGAAATAGCATTGACCCTCAGTGTTGCAACAAAGTGGAACAAACAAGCTTGTCCTACATTTAATGACCTTTAAATCCATTTCCTTTAACTGAGACTTTAATTATCCACCTTGCATTTACAAGGCTGATATTGTGGTATATTTCCTGGAACTGATATTGTGTTAGCATTAGCTCCACTTTGCCCCAAGGCTCCATTCATTCCTACTGAAGACAGAAATCTTAAGATGCAACTTTCTGCAACAGCCTCTTCATTAGTGCATTTGTTGTGGACTATTTCAATTTTTATAGATACATATATGGTGCTCGGGTTTATGATCACCGAGTGTCAGTCAATGCCCACATTTTTTGTAACAAAACAACGTGACCCAGATGTAGAGGGTTTGGATGCGCAGTCAGTACATTAGAAAAACCATAGACCATATCACCGGATTAATGTGTTAGTTTTAATGCATTCTGTAAAGCACTTTGAATTGACTCTGAGTGTGAAATCTCTGTATGAATAACCTTTTCTTGCCTTGTCTAATCGTAATGCCACTGCAGTTATGCATGGGTCACTTCCGCGGATTTAACCAGAATTCCAAGATGGTTAGGCGTTCCATTGATTCCTCATGACTTCCCACTGTAAAGCACTGAGAAAATGTCAGGAATTTACTTTCTTTTTTTTCTCTCTCTCTCAATCCCAGGAGAGCAGAGAGTTTTTAGACTGTCAACTGGAGTACTTCATTGCTTATGCTGACTGGGCCAATGTCACGGTAAAGTCGTATTCTACTCTTTCTCTACGCTTGTTCAGATAAATACCTTGTGTTCGTACACACCTTTTTTGCACTGTTACTGATGTGTGTGTCTTTCTCTGCAGATCACACAGCAGGTGGGTCGTTGTGGGCCGGTGGCGGGAGCTGTGGACTCTGCTGAGATCATCCTCTGTGAATACATGGTGGAGTCTCTGGTGAGGATCAGCTTTTATTAGCTCCACCTACAATTCTAGCTGTCTGATTTCTTTTTGACAAATACTCTGATACGATACAGTCAGGAGAGTAGTGTCACGTTTGGGAAGCCATTTATTTTGTTTATATTTGTATGAGGTCATTGTATTCTTATGATAATACGAAACAATGATATGACAAGATGCAGTATGCAGCATACAATTTATATTCTCAAATGGAAATTTGCCTTTGACTCATGTGCTGCACACATATTGCTGCCTCTGTAGGAATTCATTAATCTTTCTTCTCCTCAGAATGCATTCTGGTTCAGTCTGGGCTGGTGCATGATCTTCTTCATCCCCAGCATCATCTTTTCCATCAAACTAGCCAAGTACTACAGGAGAATGAAGTACTCTGATGTCCACGAGTAAGTGTCACAAACAAACGGCAGCTTTAAGCATGCATCATGATTTAAATGACTGGTTCATCTGACCGTGGTGATCTGCTTCTGACCGCTATTAATGTCTCTGTTTGCAGAAACCACATAATCATGAACCACATCCCACGGGCCCAGATGAAATTCACCTGAGAGGATGGCACATGTGCGGTACAACTTTAATAGACTGCAGGCACAAATGTTGCTGCGCTTGACAAAGTAAAAACACATGGTGCACGCCTGCACAGATGTGGCACATTGCCACTCCAACCCAAAAATCCCTGACTGAAAAAAAACCACATTAGGATTCATACTTGAGTCTTTTTTAAATTCTAATTTTCACCATTAGGTGGAGAAGCAAAGCCATTTAATAAAGGGACTGCAGTCTTTAAATAATGTTTCACATGTCACACACAGCATCTCTGAATAGACCTCAGGGGGACACAGGGCATAAGGGAACCTGCAGGGATTTTTTTTCATTATTTGAGATAAACATTTTAAAGAGTTTTATTTCTTTTCTTTTTTTTTCCATAAATGGTTTATATGCATTTCATGTGTGAACTGAGCTGCTGCAGAATTGTCCTTATTTCAAACTGTAAATGTGACTTTTTTTTAGAGTCCATCACATTTATACATGTGTATAAATGTTGGTGTGCAGTTCTCTCAGAGATCGTGTCTCTGTCTACACATCACTATGGTTCGACAGCATAATTCTAATATGAAAGACTATTTAACTAAATTCCTAATTACACTTGCACTAACATTAGAAGCACAACTTCCTGTATGAATAATTCGATGAATACACTCGTCACCTGCTGTTTGCTGACTATACAATGCCACTATTGAGTTTTTTAAATTTTTTTAACCATTTTGTTTAGAGATATCTTGCTGTAAATATTGATTTCGACTGCTGTGATTCATGATTTGATAAAGATGATTTTTTTACTTTATTTGTACTCGGCAGCAGATTGAGTTTTATCCTTTGTACCACAGCACTTTATATGGTCTGTTTGCTCAGTGTGATTGAAAGGTTGTGAACATTTCTGCCAGCTGTTGTGAAAATGACTGAGTAAAAAAATTGCCACTGCTCAACGAACAAACTACTGACTGTCACATAATTTTATTATCTGAGATCTGCCACTGTCTGATTTTTATACATAACCATGACGGTGTTTTCCATCGTGCACATTTGTTGCTATGGATATGTTTTTGCAGAGTACATGAAACTTTATCGCACTGCTACACTTTTTCAGAAACTGCTTTTAATAGAATTAGATTCAGAATCACTTTTATTGCCAAGTACGTTTTCACATATGTGGAATCTGATGCGGTGTCAAACGCTGACAAGTAGAAAATCTTTAAAGAAGCATCAAAAGATTTTTAAAAGCAAAGGGTGCAAGCGGTACAAGGAAATTAGAAGCAAGTACAGCAAATTGTAGGGTTTATAAGTCATATAAAGTAATACAGATACGTACAGTGTGCAGGAATGTGCAAATTACATGCCTGAGAAAGTGAAAAATGACATATTGTATGATGCAAACAACCTGAGATGTGCAAAGGATAATAATCCTATTTTGCATTAATGAAATGCATCGAGTCTCAGTCTGTAGTCAAGGGTCGAGGGAGAGAGGCAGTGTCACAAGTGATAAATGTAGTAACTGTGTGTAACAATAACACACCATTAATATTATTGTGTATAGCTCTAACCTCTGTACTCTTGACTTGACTCTGTCTTGTGCCTTGTAAACATGAAGCTTTCACATACAGTTAAAACACACATACCTGCATATTTACACAGATTACACTGATTATACAACGTCATGCTTTACTATGGTGTGTCTTTATGACCATGATTACTGTCATGCCTCTGTTATTTCGACCGTCCATGAAAAACACATCAAGAACTCACTTCTTTACTCGTGACGCTGTAGATCAACATGCTTGGAAGAAAACCTTTAGTGATCTGGTTGAAAACTGAAATGTAAAGATTTGACTTTTATTTGAGCACTACTTGATCTTTGTTTGATGTTGTTGGAAACTATTCTCAACCAAAGCTTGTAGGGATTCAAATGAAACTATTCATTTGAATGGAAAAATCAAATAAGGGTTTAGGACTTTTAAAGCAAGGGACGTTTTATACAAATACACTTTTCATCCTTGACTTAAACTTGTTTGCATTCATAACACATTCAACTGTTCTGCCAATCAGCATACAAATTTAATAATGATCCTCTGGGGGAAAGTCCAAACTTATTATTAGGCCAGTGATCCATGGATGGAAACAAAACAGAAGCAGAACTTTGGTTATTAAATCCTAGAACTGCATACAGATTAAAAATGATCACCACCATCAGAAGCATTGGAATCCCTACAAGCTTGGGTTTAGAGTGGGTTTCTGACATGTGTGAAATATTAATTACCTCCACAAGTGATGAAAATGTGCTAGAACCGATGCATTAATTTGTGTCGCTCTGTAGGATGCGTTCAGCTGTTCAAAGACAAGCAGAGGACGGAGCAGCGGGGAGGGCCAGCCAGCATCTGTTTAGATTTATTGCTGTTTACAGGATGCCATCTATAATTAGAACAAGTGAATCAATGGCATTACAGCACCAGCATGACTCAAAATCTTGTAACAGGAGATGCTGGGTGCGGGGAAAATCGATCCACAGGGGGAAAAAAAGTGAGATAAAGTGAAAGAGAAAGAAACAGGGAGGAGAAAGGAGGAAATAACGATCGGCTGAGGGATGGCAGGTATCAGGTTCTGCAGGTTTTATCCACCTCTGCTGTTTTATAAGCCTTTTATTACCCTCTACTTCTTACAGTGAACATGCAGGAATAACCCTCCATTTTCTGTGATTACACCTTCACAGCCTCATGTGGAACCTGCTTATTTGCTGCGAGAGCCGCAAACATGCACCCAGTCAGTTCTCAAATCAAAAGCTGAACAACATTCCTCTTACAGGCCTCGGCCATGAAAACATCTGAGTGCATTTACACACTCAAATCCCTCCACTGGATCACACACACACACACACACATATGACTGCAGCTGTAAGTGGATTTGCCCATGGAGGGGGGATGTGGCAAAACTCAGAAACGGAGGCAGTGGATCATATGAATGAATATTTGTGTGCACAAGATCTCAAACATTGCTGTAACTTAGCTTTTATATCAGTACTTTTCCAGGTTAGACTGAATGGACTGTAAAAAGCTGCCCGTTGGCCATGACATCGCAGTTGTTCCGAGTTTGACTTGTCAGCTTGCTGTTGTGCAGTCATGTCAAAGGAGTATGTTGCTGGAGCTGAACAAACCTGAACTTCTTTAAACTGTGAGAACATGAACCTGACAGGTAGCTAATAATGATGCATGTTTGAAAATACCATTGAAATGAGCTGTCAGACAAATTTATCGTTGATTGTGCTTAAACTTCCCCATGCACCAGGGAGGAATACAACAGTGTATTGAAATGTAAAGCAACAATTGACCAAATTAAAACTCTTAAAGGCTACCAAAGTACAATCAAACCCCCAGACTTCATATTTGTTGCAGTGCTATTAAAACAAGCATATTAATACATTCAAAATAATAAATTGTGGAAAAACTCAACAGCAAACATTTTTTATCTTCAGTTTAATGGCATACAGTATCTGTTCATAAATACTTATACATTTTCTTCTTTTTTTTAAAATATACTGCCTAAAAGTGAGCATCACCAGGAGTAAACAAAGTTACATTGTAGATATGAAGCTTCTTCAAGGAAAACCAGGAGGAATTCCTATTTGTTAAGAGCAACCAGAGCCAGAGTTTAAGGCAGATTAATATTTAACATCCCAGCAGTCATTATGAGGCTGTTTGTGACTTGCATGAGGAAATTAGGGAGTTCCCAGTGAATCTCGGATTGGCTGGCACACGCCTAACACAAAGCGAAACTCACAGCTGCACAGATTGTGTCTTGTGTTGTTAGCCAGAGCACAGATCTTGGAAAGAGACGATTTACACTTGAGTGAGAAATCAGAGGGCCTCATATTGAAATTAAAATGTCACACCAGCCAATGATTGAAAATCTGATCCACACAAGAAGAGCGGATTGCATTAAACATTCCACTGTACTCTACAATACAGAAAACACATCCTCTGCACCACCTCATGTTCTTTCTCCAGAATACAACTGAAGCTGAGGAGACGCAGTGGGAAATGTGACACTACCCTGTAAATGAAGAGCAGCACTGTGAAAGGCACTCTGATTATTCTGCAGCATTTTAGAGTCTGATTGTCACTGAACACTTATGAGGTGCCTGAATTTCCCTAGGAACTCACAATGCAATGGGTCTGGGGTTATCTTTTAGTAGTCTTTCAAAGATTGTTAGAAAATAAATAAGCAAAAAAACATTTTCTTTGAATAAAACCAGCTAAATGGAACCACCCAAAGGGTAGTAAAGGCAGCAACAACAATAGGCACATTAACATACCCTTGTTTAGAGCACTTAATCAGAGAACATTCATTTCAACAGAGGCATCAAAAGCAGGGTACAAACAATGCTGACTGGTAAGATATAAAAGTGCAATCAGTTTCAGAGCATGACTAGCAGGGGCAAGAAGACAGAGGGTCTATCATCTGTAATAACATTACCCTCACTGGATCCACAAAGGAGGACATACGTGACCTTATGCAAGCAGCAGGGTGCCTGCATTAGTCACAATACGTCCCACACACACTCGAATCTTAACAGAGTTACCACTGAAATTGAATTGAACATCGAACTGTGCGTCAGTTTTAGTGGACATTCCGTCTGGAATGTCCTGTGAGGGAGCAGAGCGGACAACATGGAGTCTAAGGAGAAAAATGGATGACAGGAATGGAAAAATACAGGCAAAAGATGAACAGGCATCCTGTTTGGGGTTTGCTTTACAGACGTTACATAGTCCAGTTGAGCCAATTAAAACATGGTTAATGTTTGAGCTCGTTTAATAAACTAATTACAAAACTAAAAGTCAGTAAAGGAACCTTGACCTCCCCCTTCGCCTCCCCTTCTTCCCCTTCCAAATCATGCCTCACTTAAACAAACGTTTACTCACAAAAGCCAACTTGTCTGAAATTACACAGCTGATTACCTGCCGCATGAACACACTTCAGTGAGTGAAAGGAAGCTATACTTGTCAACAATTAGCATTTTAAAGGCAGAAACTTTTTTCTTCTTTTTTTTCCCCCCAAATCATCATGCTAATACACAAGAATAAGAGTCTGTGGCTTTTTCTTCACCTGAGCAGTTGTGTTAACTCAGAAACATATTATGTTTTGATGGTATTTTGATATAGGTTACTAAATGCAAGAACATTCTCATCCATGTGCAGTTAAGGCCTAAGAGATAAATAACAATGCAGATAAAGTATATACACATTAAGACTTAAAATTAACTCAAGTATTTACACTGGTAGAATCTTCAGAAGTCATTTCATAGGAACTAGTAGTCATATTCCAAGTCACATTAGCAACCTGTTTAAAAACACCATCAAATGTGACAATTAGTCGCATTATACTTGTATTATTTGTAACATACTGATATTCTGTTTTGATATGATCGTCAACACTGATTCACACTTTGGTTTCGATTATGTGTGGAATGCTTCACGAGACAGGTTTTGTTCTCCGTTGTTCAGGTGATTCTGCAAGAAGAGTCGGGGCAATGTTGTTGCACAGCGCTGAGTCCGTAGTGGGATCTGTGACAGTGCTGGCCTGCACAGTAGGCTGGCGAGGAGGAGCTGCAGGGGGGAATGATGGTGACTGGAGGATGTCGACGTAGCGCTGGCTCGGCTTGGTCTCCCTCTGGAGCACTTTTCTCAGCAGGGGCTTCAACAGCCCAATGGTCAGCTGGCTGCTGTGGGAGTCTGCAAAAGGAGCAGGAGATGGGGAGTTTGTACCGGACATGGAGAAAGAAGTGGAATGAGAGGAAGCGCTGGGAGAGGGGAGGTTTTTTAGCACCAAGTTGAGGATGGTGGTGACGGTGAAGTCCTCAGGGCAGAGAGTCCACAACAGGTCCAGGTAGGGATCCAGGTCCCTGTGATGGGCCACCTCGCACAGCAGAATAGTGAAAATTTCTTTGTTGAGCAGCGGACTCTGTTTGCAGAATTTCTGGGCCACCTGGGTGACCCGCTCCCACTGCTGCCTGCCCATGAGGATCCTCAGTGCCTGCAGGATGGCGTTGGGCCGCCCACTGACCAGCAGCAGCTCCACCTCTAAGTCCTGATGCTGGTCTCTGTCTGGGTTTAGGCTGGACAAGATGCACAGTGCTCGTTTGTAAAGCGGCACGTTGTTCTCCCCTCCCTCCCCTCCTCTCCCGCTGGAAAAGCTCCAGGAGGAAGAGGCAAGGCTCAGGCCCAAACCTGCAGAACCCTGCTGCTGCTGGGTGAGCTCGAGGAACCTGGGCAGCCAGCTGGGCTGGAAGTGAACAACTGACTGGCAGAGGAGCTCAAATACAGGCAGGACAGCTGGGGTAGTGGAGCTTGTAAGTTTGGCTTTACAGTTGGCAAGGCGATCATCTTTAAGGCTGTGATTGTGTTTTGTCCCACCGTTTGTGAATGAGAGGGAGGCTATGGAGCTGGAACTCAGAGCAGGACTGAGGACAGTTTTCCACACATCTGGTGGAGCCCTGCTGGACAGACAGCCCTCCCCGTTGTAGTGTAGCTGTAGAGCAGCCTGTGCGGCCCTCCACGCCTGGCAGGGGAAGATGCTGAAGATGGAGTTGAGGTAGAGCAGAGCCTCTTTATCCAGCTCAGAAGATGACAGCAGCCTCAGTACTTCTTTCTCAACTAGACTCTCACACACTGCCTCCACCTCTTTAACACCTCCCCTCACTAAACTCCCCTTTAGCTCTTCCAGAGAGACCAAAGCCTTGAGCTCCGCCTCCAGAGAGCCCATTAGCTTATCTTGTCCTGCCACATATCCACCTCCTCCATTCTGGGACAGCTCTGCTCCCTTCTGCCTCCACCCCGTGTTGAGATAGTTCCTGAGGATGGAGGCTAAAGAGATGGGAGCTTGGAATCTGCCTCCTTTTTTCAGTATGTCCACTGTGAGCTGGGCGCTGCTCAGGCTCCTCTGCTGGTAGTATTTACAGGCCTCTTCAAAGACAGCCTCCACCAGGAGGGCTCCAGGATGAATAGCCTCCTCTGTACTGAAACCAGAGGGCTTCATTTTAGAGTGGCAGTCTCTGGAGTCTGTCTCCCTGTTCACAACCACAAAAAGTCCAGTTTCTGAGAGCAGGTGAGGTGTCCGTCTTTCAGCCTGGTTTACATATAATGACCCCTCCCTCTTCAGGACAATCTTTTCCAGCTCTCTGCCACAGTTCAAGTCTATCAGATACAGATTTTGCCCGATCAGTAGTGCCACAGTATCCTGGTATATACATAGGCTGGTGTGAGTATTGTGTTGTACCAAACAGTTGTCTGCCAGTTTGTATACCTTGCGCAGCATCCCATCTTTCTGCAGGAGACACAGCCATCCTGTGCTGAGCAGCAGAAGCAGGTCTCCACATGCTGTAGGAGAGAAGTTGTAGATCTCAGGCGGCTCCAGAGCTGATAAATATCCCAAACAATCAGTCACCAGCTTCTTAAAGTCAGACTCTTTAGCTGAAAGTTTTTTCAGAGGAATGTTCTTACACGTGGTGCTGACTGTGAAGGAGTCATGGTGGGGGGACCAGGCGAGGAAAAAATTGGAGATGCTCAGCAGCGGTTTCACTTTCAAGTCAGGAAGAAGATGAACATATTCACCTGAGCTGGTCACAGTGAATTTGGGATTATTGTGGAGGGCGATTTTCACCCCTCCCAAGCTGACAGCCCCCTCCTCCACGTCAAAGTCCCGTCTGCAAACACAGTATCTTAACTTGTTCCTTGTGGAGCTGAGAGCAGGGGAGCTTTCTGAGGGCGGCCGCTCCTCACACCAGATGATAAGATTGGAGCAAACACACACAGACACCACTCTGGCCCGGGGGCTGTTGCACAAATCTGATGTCTGCAAGAGATGCCAGCCAGACTTAAACTCCCGGAATTTCCAGAACTCAGCTTTTCCATTCTCATAAACCACCGCTACTACAGCTGTGTCTTTACTGTTGTGATGGTCCAAATATAAGACATCCACAATGGGCACAGTTCGTGTCAGCCACAAATCCTGCTTCTCCTGGTTCTGAGCCAGCGGTGGTCTTTCATACTTGTCAAAAGTCACAAGACCGACCTGAGGTTTGCGGAGGATGACATGGATGTGACGACCATCTGGGCTCAGGCGGACATTTGACAGTTTGCTGTTATTCGGGTTGATTAATTCGGTCAGCTCCTGACTGCCAGTGTAGTCCCTGAAATCTGACAGTTGCTCCAACACAAACTGCGCCATTTTTTTCTCTCCACTGAACAGTTTGTAAATTACTTTGCCACAGCGTTATTAACTAGCCTGCTAGCTTGTGTGGCACATAAGTCTGACCTCGGGCTCCAGAGAGGCTAACCGAGCGGCATCCCGTTAGGTCCTGTACGGAGCCTTCATCCCGTTAACGTCCGAGCGGAGGGATACAGCCGCCGACAGCCTTCCACCCGGTTAAACCCATGTCGGTAGACGACAACGGAGCCGAAATGTTAACTGACAGTAACCGGGGAATAACTTTTAAGACTAAATCGAGAAAGGCACTCCGGTTACTTCGATGCTATGCTAGCACTGCCCCTGACATCACGGGATTGTTAATTTCCGGATACCGAGGCTGTTTAGCATAAGAGGAGGAGCTGGAAGGAGGCCGGCAAAGATGGCGAACAGGCGGAGAGAAGAGCAACTGCAGAGGCGGACTGGGCTTCAGCTGTCAAAGAGTGAGTTTGGAAAAATGTGACACTTTCTCAAACTGTATACTTTAGAATCATGTCAGTGCCTTAACTCCTAACTTGACACACTTCTACAAATATTACCTTCCTTACTACAACCTGCAGAAGAAACTTGATTCAAGTTAAAAATCAGATTTCTTTAAAGACAGCATGTACTTTGTGGTGCTCAAAAACATTTTGTTCTTATTAAAATGACAAAGAAGAATGTCTTATTTTAACAATATGCAACTGGTGAAATGAGACACTAACAAAATTAGCATTTTTCAAGAGGACAAAAGGAGCATATATTAATTGGAAT
The DNA here is from genome assembly GCF_022539595.1 of Amphiprion ocellaris. Taxonomy (NCBI): domain Eukaryota; kingdom Metazoa; phylum Chordata; class Actinopteri; family Pomacentridae; genus Amphiprion; species Amphiprion ocellaris. Next base: position 11,730,783 of record NC_072781.1, on the reverse strand, counting down.
CAAATGGTAAATATTTGATAGATTTTTTTTTTAGATTTGTATGTTAACATTTTTATTGCTAGAAGGTTGTCAATTCACTTACCACTATGGATCGTGTCACTGTTTGTGACGTTACGATTACTTTTATCACATCATACAGTTTAGAATTATTTCTTTAATCAAACTCCTTTTAAGCAATGTGCAGTATTGTTTTTTGTATTTCTTGAGAAACCACCATACAAAAATGATTTCAGTATCAAATCCCTGTGATAGACCTTTAAAATGGAAGAAAATCTCCATAATTAAGCACCTGACATGACAGAAAGATATTTTTACCTCAGTAAACAGGTCAGACTGTTACAAAATATGTAATAATATCACAACGTTTTTAATCAACCAATCACATTATTTTCAAGGCTTTTAATACACGATTTGAGTGACAGATTAATAGATTCACAATTTTATTATTCTAACTTTTGTAAATGACACAAGTCAAACAATTTAGATCCAGGGCTGTTCAAATAACATTCAGAGCTGTAGCTTCAGACATCCAGGCGTAATGTCACGACTGGTCTTCTGTCAGTGGACAGTCCAGCTGGCACATGTATTTTAAAATTGAGCATAATTGAACATCTTAATACGTTTGTGTTGAAAATGAAAAGAAACAAGAACAAGTGGCAGGTGACATGAAAAACCTAAACCTGGTAGCTCTGTTATGCTGTGGGGGGGCGTTTTGCTGGCATGGTTTGGCAGCAAGTAGTGGTCCAACATCTTACTAAGACACATTATGTTAGGTTTTCCTTTGAACCTTTTTTTTTTTTTTTATTTCCGCTGAAATAATACTATAGGAGCTGAGTCCACAGTGATCTTTTGCAATTTATTTCAGTAGGAGAGTATGGGTCATATTAAAGTGATTTAATTTTAGCCCCTTTAGAAAACAGAATACAAATGTAACAGTAACAATATTTCTACATTCTTCACTTCCACCCCACTCAGATATATCAATTTATTGTTATTGTTTCTCAGGTTGATGCTAAACTAAAATGCTTTCAGATGTAGCTTTGTACCTGACTCTCACCTCTGACCTTTCAAAGTTTGAGCAAACATAAAGGATAAAACTCTGAGAAACAGAGCAAAGAGTGCAGTAATACTGGTGCTGTCTGACTGAAAAAGCCCAGAGGCCATGTTAGGTGATTGGAACCAAATCTAGATGAGCGCAAATGAGGACCTGTTCTTATTTCCTCTTCTGCTTTGACAGAATACTCAAAAGGTTGTTTTTGTAGCCAACACATACAGTGTAACTATGGAAACCAGTTTTGCTTCTACAGATCTGGAGACACAAATCCAATTGTACCTGGCAAGAAAACAAGCCTAAAAATGGTTCCAGTACATCCTTTTGGCAAGAGGCTGTGAAAAGTAGCTGGTCAATAACAACCTCGGCAGGCTTAATACCAACCTGAGAAACTGACTCACTTAAATAGGCTTCTGAAGAGAGAGCTATCATACTTCACACCACACCACAGATGTGGTAGCAAGAGGATTTGAGATATGATGTTGATCAGGGTTAGTACATTCTGTAGAAAACAGCCTGGCAGGTACATCCAGAGCCCACTACCACAGCACACAGAGACAAAACCTTATTTGATTTTGACAGAAAATAGCATTTATTACAATGGGAGTGAAAAGCTCAGTGGTGACTCACAGTCTAAGTGAATGTCGGCCTGCAGTGAAGTCCAGATTTATCACTTTAACAAACTTTGATGGCAACTTTCAGCTCAGCCCACACTGTGAAACTGTGCTGGTAAATGACACTGTACTGACATAGATTGTTAGATACAGACGGGGCTGTGGCACACTCCAGTCAGGGATATCTCGCTCGATATTTACAGCATATCGGCAGTATTTGGAGACTGAGTCTGAGAAAGTGACTGTGCTTTTTCTTTCCTTTATAAATACGCACCCGTCACTAATGTTGTGTGTTTGACTTTCTTTGACTTCATGGACTCTCTTGTGGTTCATCAACACCTGCTTCGAAATACTTCATTGTTCTTTTTTAAATCTCGTTCTCCAGATTCCTTTTTACTCTTTTAATACACACAGACCCATAAATGAAGGCTTCTAATCTCACGCTTGAAACTGATTGAGGACACCGACGATGACGTTAAAGACTGTTGTATCTGCTTGTGTTTGATGATATTAAATGAATCAGTAGGAAAGCTTGTGATACCAATACCATAATTGAATCATTGTGAAACTTCCACTGCCTGCGTCTCCCTCCAGTTATCCAACACAAGTCTATTGTTTACAAATAGAAAAAGAAAAATCATGTACTTGAAGCTTAAAGCCAATTTATTATTTGCTGAATTCATTTGACTGAATTAAATTTTCTCAGAAATGTCTGTAGGTTCACTTAATATCCAGAAGGAGGCAGTATTCATCTTCACTCACTCCTTGTGGCTGATTTGGAATGTACAATGTAGAAAATATTGAATGAAAATATCACAAAAGTGCTCACGCCAGTAGAGTTGAATATGGGTGATGTGTCTGTCAGCATTTCTTTTTTACTGCTGTGTGCACAAATGCGTTAAATCGTTCTCGAAAGTTCTACAGACATTTGCTGTGTTTTACAATTGAAATCACGTGGCATACCCAGCATCACAAGGCAGTTAACTTGTCTATTACATCTCATGCCTTTTATTGTTTCTGTTTCACTTCAGTGCATCTGGGCAGTTCAGACTGTCCAGTGAAATCCACATCATCCCACGTTGGCGGCTGTGTGGGTCCACTGAAAGCCGAGGTGCCTTGAGTGGTTTTTGACGGATGAGATTGTTTATTCACTTTTCCACCTACGTTCGACCAGTTTTGGGGATCCAAAATAATGATGTTTTGATCACAAAAGCTGCATCTTTTTCAGATTCACATGTTGTATATCTACTTTTCTGTTACTGGCTGAAAGTAAGAGGTCACACAGAAGCAATAAAAGTGTGAAATCAGTTTTTTCTTCCTATGTATCTTAAATGTTCCCTCACCTAACACACAAGGTGAACAGTAACTGGAATATTTTCCTTTCAAAGCTGATGCTTTTCTTGCTTCCAGCTCTCATATAAATATAGGCACTCTCTATTATAGTGCTTGAAACCTCTTTTAAAGGCAGGTTACCTATTCATAGAGCTGTGTGTGTGTGCGCATTATGTCCTATTATGTCTCTGTGTCACTGCTGATAAAGCATATGGATCCGCTATGTTATTCAAACAGTAGATTCAAGCCTCATCGCCTACAGACAGGCTTGCCCTGGAAAGAAAACACCTTCTATTAGAGAGTGTGTTTAGTCTGCTGTGCCTGTAGACAGGAAGATAAAGTGCTTGTCTGCAGACTAGAGGGGGCTGGATGCAGAGGAGATTTCCTTTTTGAGTTATAAGGCGCACAAAAGAAAAACCAATGGCTGCAAATTTTTGCTGCTCAGAGTAGAAAAGATGGGTAGGCTGTCATGTCTGCATCCCCTCAGGAAAGAATTATTTTAATTTGAGGTTTAGAGGTAGCGATTGTCGGTTCGTGTAAAAGTGTGTCTGCACGAGAAAAGAAAGATGTTTCTCAGTGTGTTGGGGTTTTGAGTGAGATGCTACTTTTCTGTATCTGTGTGTCAAATGAAAGTTAATGCTGCTTGTCAGCCTCCTGCGAGAACAGGCAGATATTACTGTCAGTTCACTCTTGCTGTTGAAAAGTTGTCATGTGTGCAGCTTCTCTCTTACCATATCTCCCATAGCTTCTTAAAGTCCCTTCACTGGAGCATTTTGTCTTGAGCTTCAAGGGTCTTTCATTCACTCTGCACTATGCTGACATACAGTAGCATTGTAGGAACTGAAGTCATCCATCATTTTTTATATTCTTTTTATACTCATGCAAGAGAAAATCCAAAATAAATGGATGAAAACTGAAGAGCGGGAATTGTGGGAAGATGGAGATGATTAAGAACATCGATCAACATTACTGACAGATTTATTTCATTTTAAAAATTTCATCATATTCCATCAAAAACAGATTTAAAAAAAAAATATATATATATATTTAGTTTTAATTTCTTTGAGTGGTCTACTTGCCCAGGGACTGCAGATGGAATTTAGCTAGTCAATGAATCAATACATAGAATAAATCAATTCATTTATTCTGCTGCGAGATTAATGTTTTTGTGCATGGTGCCTGAGAAAAAAAATCTAACAAAACTGAATACAGTTTGCTGTATAGGATTGTGCTGAACTATAAATAAAGAGCACATGAATAGTTGGCAAGAAAATCAAAAGACAGGGTTTTTGTGCCGTCCTACTAAAATATTTAAGCAGTTGATGGACTTAGACAACCTGAAAATTTAATAACCACTTGAGAAATTTATATGAAAAATGTTTGTCATTTATATTTTTTAATGGTTGACATGATTAGACAAATGAGCTATTACTGACTATATCTTCAGCTCAGAAGATCGAACAGTAACAAGCTGGATGAGATGTTAACGGCCGTTTTGGGAAGGCAATCGGGGGTGATCTTTGGCATAATGAAGAAATCTGATCTCAGTGAAATCCTTGAAATGAAACTTTTGATGTTTCTCAAATGAACCCCACGGAGAGTTGTCGCTCATGACGGATGCCCCTGCCTCATTGGCTGATTAGATAACAGACCATTTACAATTGGCTGTCCCTCCACATTTAGCTCCAGCTCTTATCTCAATGATCCACACCCCGACTCTGAGCATTAATAGCATTAGCTCTCACATCACACTATTAATCGGATTCATGGCCCTTGGCTCATTGTGGGATGTGCTCATGTTTTGGGAGCCGTTTTCCTCTCTTGCTTGTTTCCTATCTTCACATCTCTTATTTTGCCTCTGAAAAGCACACAAAAAGACACACACTCTTGACTACTGATCTGCAGTACTGTTTGTGTCCACTGATTGGCAGTATGTGCATTGGCTTTGATGGTGGCTGAGGTCAGTCATGAGAGGATGAAGGAAGGTCATGCCATCGCTGGTCCTACACAGAGCATGCGGACTGCACTGTTTAACGCTATCTGAAATCCTCCGTCCTTCTGTGATTGTGGCAAGAGTGCTCACTAGCCAATAACACAACTCCATCTCATCTGTGTTTCATAGCTATGGAAACAGGTGTGAGTCACTGTGCTTTTTGCAGCTTTGACTGTACAAAGTCTCACCGGAGCAAAAGATCAAAGAACAGGATTCAGCTTTAGCGTCCTCCTTGATTTCCTGTTCATTTCACCTCACTGCCTCTTCATTAATCAGTCTGGAATTGTATCAAGGTTTCTCTCTAGCTCTGGTATTTACGCTCTCTATTTCCCTTTCAGCCTTGGCTTCTGCTTGTCTCTCCTTCCATCTCTGTCCTGGGATCAGGTATAATTGCTGCTGAGATAAAGCCTCCAATGCAATTTCTTCTTTTTGTTTCTGAAAACATCCGCCTCGCCTCGGCAACATGGAACACTCAAACCGGTATCAGTCTTGCCTTTGATCACACGGAGCATCCTCTCCTCAGCGTTGGCCTAATTTAACTGGTTCTGTATCTGCAAAACCTTGATGGTGTAACTTAAAAGGCCCTCAACCTGGCTGCATTCTGAGGTGAATTTGACAGCATGTCGACATGATCAGACCCTCTAAACAGAAAAGGTGTGTGTGCATGTGGTTATTTGTGTAAAAGGTGTGCATGTCTTGAGCGTACCGCTGTTGGTTTCCTCTTACGTTTGGCACACTTGCATCAAACGAAAAGGAGTGAAACCAGTGATGATCCTGAGCATGATGAGGGCCTCAGATGATGAGCTGTGAAATTATGTCTTGCCATGGCATTAGTACTCTGTGACATTTTAAATTGTCTGTATGTGCTTTCAGCAATTGCCTTTATGTGCCTGTAATCTTTTATAGGTGGTAATAATGGCTCAGATAGAGATGCATTACCAACAACATCTGTTTTCCTGGCTTTTGCACACACAGGCAAACACATTGTTTTTCCTCTCTATTGCTGCTGCTCCTGTTAATTGAACTGTATGCTCTGCTTGTTGACACCTGCATATGGCACAGGTTTTCCCGCTCCAGTAAGTCAATACGGACATGGCTATCATGTCAGACTGAACGTGCATATTAAGAACCTGGGTTTACCTGGTAAACCCTCCAAGTTTTCTGTTAATTTCACTTCAGTTAAGGGTCGCTTAAAGCAAGTCCGTGTTTGTTTTAACACACGTGCTTGCAACATGGTCTTGTTTTCACAGTTTTAACCCACCCACGCTATCAGTACCAAAAACATTGTACTCACTAGGTTAACTGTATAAATCTGGGAATGTAGCAACATCCAGTCTTAGCAAATGAAGATAGATATTGTTAACATTCATCACACTGCTTGGTCTGGTTTAGATTTACCCTACTTCATTTAACACAGTATAATGCACATAAAGTTTGCCTGTGCAAATAGATTTCTACCAACACTTTGGACTCTGCCAGTTTTGATTTTACCTGCGACTAAAATGTCTTGGAAAATGTGGCTCAACTATTGTAGTGATGTTGCCTTGTTCTCAGGTCTCAGCAGTTACTTTTGTGTGAACAGTGTTATCAAAAGTGATATAAATGACTGGCAAACCTACCAAAACATGTTGGAAAAAGTACCAGGTTAAAGCTCCTCTGACAGCCAAATGCTGGTGATGCTGATGTGTCCATGAGTGTCACCAGCTTTAAGTGTGCCGTCCTGTGGTTTCCTGTGAAGGGTAAAAGGCAGATTTCTCCTTTGAGCATATGTCACAACACTCCTTCTTCAGTGCTCCCACTATGCATGACAGCATCCTACTATAGTTCTTTCAAGCCACAGTGATGAGACTGAGTGACAGCCCCTCAATTTTCCCTTTGACCAGCAGGGGTGTGAAAATCTGTTGACGAGGCAGGGGGTACTTCCGGTCCAGTTGCTTATCATCTTGCAAGGGGGACTGTTTATTGTAATTCTGGTCATTTCATCTGACTGCTCCAACATCTGGTGTCTGCGTTATTTTAGAATTTGGCTTGGAGACCGGAATTTGCTTGGCCTCCCTTACACTATCTAACAGAAAAGACAGAGATATAGAGAAAAAAATACATTTTTCATCATTTTTTCCCCTTTTTAATGTAATATGAAATGACATTTTTATGATCTTTTTGTGAATCTTTCTGTGGGTTTCTGTATGTGAGGTGCATGTGTATCTAACAGTAATTTAAGCTTGGCATTACAATTTCTGTTATCATGGGGAATAATTTCAAAATTCAAAAAAACTGGAACGCTGAACCACATATTCTAGTTGTGCTGATAAAATGCCTGATACCTAATTGACCCTTCTCAAATTACTCATTCATGTTGTGATTTTAATAAACGGCTGTGAGCTGTCATTCAAGGTTTGTAGATTTTAAAAGCATGACTGCATGAACTTCACATTTATAGGCACCATTACTGACAAAAAACCCTTTACTCTTATAAATGTCGACACGACAGTGGAAATTACAGTTTCACTGGAGCTCCACAGAAAAGCACAATCCAGTTTTATTTGGACACAACCAAGTGCCAGTACAACCAGTACAAAACCATAAGATATGCACACTTCAGTGAGTATACATCAGTATTTCTCAGCATTAGGAGCCCTGCCATCTCCAATTATTCTCCTTATAGACCTGTGCATGCCTGCCTCATTTATTTGACCCTAGCTCCTCCATGCATGGGTGGTGAAGGGAATATGAATACGTATGGCCACACTGTGCACATTTCAGCCTCATCGAGCCTTTTGCTGTGTGGCTGCATCTCAGTGGGAAATGGGTTTGACACTGTTGGCCTTTGCTTGATAAATTAGGTCCCTGGGTAGATATCCAACATTACACTGCACATTCATTATGAGTTAACCACAGGCCATATGGGAAGGAAAGTGCAATATCACTACACGTTAGCTGGGCATTATCGGAGTCTTTGATAGCCTCAAACTTCCCTTAAGCATTTGAGAAAAGCTTCTCACCTGTCAACAACACCCAACAATATCAATGTTCATACTCACATTACATGTTGGATGCATTTGTAGGTTTAATTGGCTTTCGTCATTAAACACTACAAAATCTAGAGACCTTTGGAGTGAAGAGGAATGAGTTCACGGATGCAGCACACATCCTAATTGGACGAAGGTGGAGCTCAGGGGACCGAGGAGATTGGTAGAGAGTTTCACAATAGATGTAATGATTTCCTGTGGGCAGCAGAGAAGCCGGGAGCAGCCCTGATCAGGTAGGGGTCGAAGGAGGGGAGACGGAGGAGGTAGGAGGGATCAGGGGATGAGGAAGGCAGCTATCTTGAGACTCATTTGTGTAGCAGCTCTGCTCAGAGAGAAAGGGTCACCAAAGACTCCTGAACCCCAATCAATGCCCCACTTCTTAAGCTGCCCGCCTCTGTCTCTTTCTACCAGTGTGTTTGTATGGCTCTTTAGTCTTGCTTATGAACTTTCAGCCTGAGGAACTTCAGGTGAGAAGACACTGTTTCAGCCTCTGTCCTGAATTTAGTCTTCAGCACTTCCAGAAAGTGTGATTTTGGGTATCAAGCCTCATTTCTGGTTTAGTACTAAGACAGGTTTACATTAACATTTGCAAACTTGTCATTGCAAAAAAAAAAAAAAAAAAGTGCAGATTAATTGATAACAGTCAAAATGATAGTCTGTTAAGGTGAGATAGTTTCTGATGTTGTGCATGTAGGTGAAATTTGTGAGTTATGCAAGTTCTATGTTTCACAATGTTTCATAACAGCCAGAAATTATAGAGGAAAACCATTAGCTAAACTAAGGCTTGGACTAATGCACAGCATCTATTTCTTGAATCACATTTGTGATTTCCCAGGTGTATAGTATAGCAATTAGTATATCTTTAAAACTGATTAAACCATATTTAATTTATGAATTATACATACATTTCCATTATATTCACATTTCCTGTCATAATAGTTAAGTAAAACATTTACAGAACTACATTAATTTTTCATGGTAGTGCATTTTCCTGTTTAGTGTGGCAAAGTGGCCCGTCTTACTCATTTACCCCTTCTTTATCTACCCTCCCTCTTAATGTCTCCTTCTTCTCCCTCATGCCTCCCCACACTGCTTTTGTCATGCCCATTAGTCCTCAGCACACAATCAATACCAGGGCCCTACAGCTCTGCCACCATAAAAGCCGCGAAGGAAATGAGGAAAAGAGAAAATGAAAGTGTAAGACAAGGAAAAGGCTTGTAGTGGTGTTTTTTATTGTAGCTGCTGTTTATGAAAGCCCACTTTTCCACTGAACTGTCTATCACTGTCACTGCGGGCTATCGATTTAAGCTGGAAAATAAGAGTTCATGTAAACTGTCTAACTTTTAAACTGCAACTTGTGGTTTCCAGGATCAGTGGTAACACCTTTTAATCTTTCAGTCTTTTTGTGGCTTAGTGCATTGTTTCAAAACTGTTGCCTTTAAAAACAGCAGTATGCTGACCAGAGGGACTCGGCAACAGTGGAACATTTGTAGATTTATAGTTGTGAATCCTATTTTATGTCAACAAGGGTTTTAAGAGGGAAGAGAGCTGGCATCAGAGGTGTAAATTAGACTATAGATCAGGGAAACAGGCAGACACTGATGCTGCAGGCCTGATGAATGGATAATGGTGCCTCTGTTCCAAAGAGCCCTTGGCATATGGCAAATAAACCAGCATGCACACATGGAAGGCCGGCAGACAGACAGGTGTGCGCATACGTACACACACAGAAAGCATGCACACAAAATCTGTTCTGTGCCAAGAAGCTGCAGACTGGACTAACTCGAAGTGAATACAAAGCACAGAGTTGGAATGAAAAACTTTTGTTTGGGCATTGGAAAATTACTGTTTGTTTTGAAAAAACATTTAAAGCCTTATACAGCTTTAAAAGATGACTCTGCAGAGGAATATTAACCTTTTCCTAATGCTTCTTGCCAATACAGAAAAAAAATAAAACTATTACACTGCAAGAGAAAAAAAGATTCAGCAAATCCATTTTCTGCTCTTTATTTGAAAAAAAAAAAGACTTATCAATATCCTTTAGTATCTCAATCTTCGTGAAATACATGATATTAACTGCATTGGGGGGAAAAAAAAGTCAACCAAGATAGACTCATTTCTTTTATTTTAAAGATTCCAAGTTGCTCTCATAAAATCACTACCAAAATTGTGGTGAAAATGTCATCTGATAATAATCTAAGCTTTAATGAGTAAAGTTTGCAAGAAAAGTGCAGCTTGCCAATGAGCCAATTAGATAATGTCCTCAAAATATGATTTAAAAAAAATAATAAAAATCAACCTTTTATGAGTTCCTCCTCTATAGGGACTGCTTTGAGGATATTTCAACACATTGCCCAGCTTCTTGCTGTTGGTAATTAGAGGACCATGTTCTCAATGCTGCACTCACATGCTACACTTCTGCATTATGTGCTGTCTTATTTGGACTATAATGAGCAACTGAATGGGAAAAACGGTTAATGTCAGTGTTTGAGTTGTTTTTCTGAGTCTGAGACACCAGGGATTTCTGAAAACATTTCAGCTATTTGATTGCCAACAATGAAATAGCAACATGGCTGCAAAGTTTATATCTTAATAGAATCTAATTTAAAGATAGCAGAATGACTAGTCTTTTCATTCTCACAAAAGGGGAAATCTATTAGGACTAGGAAGGAACCAGAGGGGCATCTTGGAATAGAACGTTGTGACATTCCCCTGCTCTGTGCTACAGGCAAAAATGCCAGGAAGGAAATCTTTAAAAAAAATCTCGGAATTGAGAACTCTTCGAAAGCACAGTAACAGGAAGTTTATCCATTCTGTTCAAATCGTGGAAATGCTGGCAAGCTTCCAACCTCCTTTTGTTTTTTGACTTCAGAATTGAGTGCAGTTAAAGTGTCTTGACACAAAAACCTCAGTGAGTTCAAAATGTCTGTACAGTATAATGTAAATGTCTTATTCTATCAGTCCTCTTGTCGGCCCATCCGTTTGACATTTGTGTGGATGATCCTGTTTGACCACAGCAAAGAAGCACTGAACCTTTGAAAAGGATGTTTAACACCGTCAACATTATTATTGACAAATCATTTAAATTATACAGTGATTAGAATGAGGCAATATTGATTACTGTTAATATACCTGCCAATATTTTCCCTACACAGATAATGGAGTAGTTTCAGACAGTATGCTGCTCTCTGAGAGGGAGCATGAAGGAATGAGTCCTCCTCCACAAAACAGTGTGGTGACAAAGGAAAGGATGTGGGAGAGAGAAGATGAAAGTGGTTGTTGGACGGATTTGCGAATACTGTTTTTACCTCCACTTGATATCCATCACTTTCTAATCTCGAGCTGCAACAATGACTCAGCCAGTATCTTAGGTAACTGATAGACCGACTGGATAACAAAACACAGCAATGTGTGGCTTCTATGAGCAGCCCTGTTATTATATTCATTTGAGATTTGAATCTAACAGACATTCATCATATTGGCCTAAATAATACGCTCCTGTTCTGATGAAGGTTTTAATTGAAATTAGTTATTCTTTTTTTTAATGCGACCAGAAGGCTGCATTTCATGACACGTTGTCTTGATTTGGTTTTACAATGATAGATTCTTTTCAATAATCCAACAAATAGGGCCCTAATGCATAATTTCTCTTCCTTTGGTGATTGATGATGTTTATATCCAGGAGCGATGACAGCAACAGATGCTGTGATTAAGCAGACACTGTCACACACAAGACTGAACATATACAGACATGTTTGCACATGAAAAGATTCAAAAACTTTTAACCATTATCTGCTGTTATTTTCCAAGTAAATGACAGATGCTCAGTCTATACCATAATGTGTAAGGATAAAACATTTATTACGATCCTCGCATACTTCTAAAAATAAAAACACTGATTGTATCTTTATCTGATTATATTTTGGTAATTTCTTATGTCTGTTCACTGTAAAAGGAAACAACATACCCAGGGTATCCAGATAGACAAATGTAGACAGATAGAAAGTTAGCGCTTTTTTAGGATTATTGGTATTGTTTGGCTTTTTTTTTTTTTTGGTTTCAACAAAACTGAATACACCTGTGATCATTGATGCACAAGTTACGAACATGGTTTAAAGCGACCTGTAAACACCAGAACTTTTTCAGTTTTGGATTTATGGGCTGTGTCTGTTTGCATGTCTGCATCATTGGTCCACATTAAAAATAATTGTCAGAGGAATTGTGAAATCTTAGTATGAGACTTCACAAGGATGAAGAAGAATACCGGAAGATCAGAGACTGAGTATAAAATCAGTTGAAACAAAATTGCAGCAGTAATCAGGAGGTATAGAATGAGCAGTGGTACTGCTAGTTAGAGTCACAGTGGTTGTCCTCCAAAAATGATGCCACAAACAGTGGCTACTTGCACAATCTATGTCTGAAAAACAGACAGCAGCTGTTTTAAAGTTGGCACAGTGGTTATCAATGGAAATCATAGTTTCTGTGACAGCTGAGACAGTGAAAAGGACCTTACACATTGTCGACCTATTTAAACGGCGCCCAAGAGAAACATCTTGCTTGTTTTTTGGCACAAAACTGTAAGATGAAACTTTACCAAAGCACATGAAAAGAAGCCTGATGGATACTAGCAGCACACTCTTTGGTCAGATGAGAATGCATAGTCCTACATACCTATGTATGTTACCAGATTTAAATCTAATAAACATATTTAGAATATTTTCAGCAGAAAGGTAGAGCAACACAATCCCTCCAGCAAACACTTGCTGATAAAAGTAGTCTTCGAAGACTGGCACAACATCTACAACAATAGTAGCCTCCATGCTAAGGAGTGTTGGGTCTGTCACCAAACATTAACATGTGAAGTACTCAAAAATAATAGATTTTAATTTCAATACTGACTTCTGTTGCATTGGATTCATACTATGGATCGTGTTGCTTTGGTACAATGAATTTGAACTGTTAGTTTTTGATTTATATAAGAGTGCAGTTACTTTAAGGTGAAACAGTTTTGAGTTACTTGACAGCTAAGTGTTCTGTTTCATACTGTATATTTTATTTACACTGTTGGGTACCTCTGTGGATATTATCAGGGATGACAGAAGAGATTAACATAATTATCTCATTCCTCTGTGTCTGAACATTGTTTATTCATGTTTATAGTGGTCATGTGATCCGTCTACTGCGGGCAGATAGGGCCAGTTGTGCTGGAAGTGGTTTGTGCAATCCCTAGGCTCATCATGTCACAGAATTCTAAGATGGGTTAGGATGGAGTGGGTTAGTTGGAGGAAAGAAGGGAAACGGGTGGTGGAAAAAAAGACTAAGTTGTGCTATATTTAGCTCCTGTCATTTCTGTGACTGTAATGTTTTCTCTTCCATCTACAAATAATTAATAATTGATCACAAAAAAGCAATTGAAGTCAGAGTATGGGCTCGTTTAAATGAATAGAACTAATGCAAACTTTTAATTGCAGTCATTTCTCAAAGATTAAATCTATTAGACTCTATAAAGTTGAAATCTGATGTTATATTATTCATGCAGCTAAATTATGTTACCACTGTATTTTGGGCTGGGAAATTATTCTGGAGAAACAAAAACTTTTATTTAAAAAAAAATAAAAAATAATTCAAGTGATTAAGTAGCAACCCGTCGAACAACTGAAGTGTGCATGATTATGTAGAAGTGGAACACTAATCAAACTTTTGAACAAACTTTCCTTTTTTCCCACTAAATTGTAAAAGAACATTATAAGTCATTCTTGCCGTCACAGCACAGCCAATAATGTGATTATATTTTGCGCATGCCTAAATATTCACATGCTTGAGCTTATTAAGTCGAGAGGTTTCACGCTGACTGACAATCCCTCTTACCGCAATACATAGCTCATGTTACAGTGTCGTATACTGATATGTCTAAGAAGCAGACACTCTATCATGGTGGGCTCCGTGTCATTTTTTAAAAGGCAATTCATGATTCAGCAGTCTATAGCTGTGAAGATAAACTGGTGGCTTTGAGGGGATTTACACAAGTAGGTGTTGTTGTTTCCCCTGACGCTGTGGCATGGTTTTCACTGTTCTGGGAGAACGTTTTGACTGTGAGTTGCCAATGACGACATTGGCAGAGCAGGGTAAAAGCGGGCTGCAGTCTAATACCACGGCATTAGCTGGTGAAACTGGACTGACTGCTCACGAAGCTAATATCTTGGGAGATGATACGTTGTCGGCCAGATTGGTTTCAAAAGCTGCGTGACTAATTGAAGAGGGGTTTTCCAAAGCTCACTCAGTACATGGTTGGTCCCATTGTCATCACCAGGCAACTGAATATTTGTCCTTTGTTGGAGTTTCTCTTATCAGAGTTGAAAAACTCTGTTTTTGGTTGCGTGGAAAATCTGAGAGTCTGAGAATTCTGCTCGTCAAATTGTTGAAAAGCATCTCAAACCTCATCCCTCTGCCCCTGTTTAAGTTCTTATGTGTCGCAAGGGTCAGTGGTGTACAATCTGGCCTATTCTAATGGACTGTTAGGATTTTTTTTTTTTGCATATATAATGAAAACAGCATGTTGCAAATAAGGCAGATTATTTTTATCAACAGTAATATTTTCAAAAGAAAGCCCTTACTGCCAGAGTATTTATGGATCCTTTAAACTGATAAGACAGCCACATAGTAAAGTAATTTGTTGTTGTTTTAAATTGCCTTTATTTCATCGAATAACAATCCCTCAATGTATTGCATTGTTATTAGGAACTTGATGTAAAGATTCTTAATAAAAAGACTAGTAGTGAGTATCTGACTCAGTCATGTTACCGTCTAGGAGCTTTGATGCATCAACAATCTGGTGGATGTCATTAGGATAAGTTGGCGTATGTGTGGGTGTTTGAAGAATTCTCTAAATTATAGAGCACTTTTAACTTTGCAGATCCACTCATAGTACTCTAAGACATCCCCATTTAAGATGTGAGGCAAGAGGATAAAAGTGTGGATTAGTGTATGAACACTGTTTATGTGTTCATGCGTGTTTTCATGTGTACATCTGGCCAGTAGCAGAGTTTTGAGACTAGACATGAATTAGATTCTGACACTGGCTGGAAGGTTTTCAAAAATGCTGTAGGTATAAGTTTTTTCTGATGGAGCACAAAGTCTTGTGTTCTTTAAACACAAAACAGAGACTATTCACAGTTCAACAAAGTGAGGGTTTTATGGTTTGTAATACACTGAAGCGTGTATCATTAGCATAAGAGAATATTACACTCTGATTATCAAGTTATATGGAACTTCAGATCAAATGTTTTCCACACTGATGCTCCGATTTCTCCCTTCTGCATTACATCCAGGGTGTGCATGCGTTCCTTCATATGGCTGGGTGGGAAGTCTGACTCCAACAGCAACCGTTAAAACTACTTTAAACAGTTTATAGAATGGAAATACTTTGAAAAGTCATAGTTTAAAAGGTCAACCATAAGCTGTGTATAAAGTGTGCTTTGATGTAATGAAACTTTTTGTAATGTTAAAATAAATGTGTACAATTATAACTAATGATGTAGAGGCAGAAAACCACATCTTAATGGTCAGATGAAACACGTCAGGAGCTGCTTTAATTAAAAGCAAAGCGATGCTTACATAAAAAGGAAAATGAGAGCTGCTGTGGAGCTGTGTTTAATGGCTTATAAGCCACTCTGATTGAAGCTATTTAAAAATAAGTGACTTGTGATTTTACATATTTCTGTGAAACAGTCTACAAACAGTATGGATGCTAACAGACTGGTAGCTTGGCTCCTCTTTGGTGGCATGCATTGGCTGGCATTTGTGGTCATTTTATGTGACTAAAATCATCAAAGAGGTCCTTACGTAGGGCCTCTACTTATACAAGCAGTGTTGTTATTTTTGATGACAGAGTGTGAGCCAGGAGAGCTTTAGCAGCCTTTTGAGGGTTTTGGTCAAATAATAAAGTTTACTTTATGAATATTCTGTCTTATTACATTTGTTGTCTAGTTACAGTTTTTATTTAAATACTAAATAATTCAGTAGGTCATTTCAGCAGTCTCTTTTCCTCATAGCTGGAAGCTGATTAACATTTATTTCTTTGAATTGAAATGGACCTTGGTGTTCTCTCTTTCCTACTTTCTGCTGTATCTCTCAGTCTCTGTCTGTCTCACTCTCCTGACTCTGAACAGTTTCATGTACAGGCCCTGGACATGCTCAACCAAGCATTAACACTTCACTTTACATGTCACACACCAGATACACACACACACGCCCTGACACACACACACACACAACCCTACATGCACGGCCAAAATACCGACTTCCCATCCAACTGACAAGCTGTCTGCTGCACTTCTTCCCTAAAAACACCTGTCAAGTCTATCTCAACTCACTGTCTTCCTCAGTCCAGTCCCCCACCCAACACACACACACACACACACACACACACACACACGGACATGCGCACACAGCCAGAGCACAACACAGCTCCACGCTTTAATGGTGGCAGGATGCTGGGATTCGGTGAGCTAAAAGAACTTTCCCCAATTATCCCTGAGGATATCAAGATGTGTGTGTGCATGTGTGTGTGTGTGTGTGTGTGTGTGTGTGTGTGTGTGTGTGTGTGTGTGTGTGTGTGTGTGTGTGTGTGTGTGTGTGTGTGTGTGTGCATGTGTGTGTGTGTGTGTGTGTGTGTGTGTATATATATATGTGTGTGTAAAATTGTGACCATGTACATGCTTATGGATGACTTTCTGCCTCTCACTCGGAGATCATTAGAGAGCCACTCAGTTGTAACAGATCCCTGTGGAGAGAGGCAGAGGCAGAAGAGAGGGAAACAAGAGGTAAAAGAGGGAATGAGCTTTTCCTCTGTAAAGTGAGAAAACAAGTTTGTCTGACTTGCCTTGGATTTATTGGAAGACACTAAACTAGCAGAGGAGCTGTAGCTTGTCGGGGTGACAGTGTGCTATCTAGTCCTGGGATCAACACCAGCATCCATCCATCATCCTGTATAGACAGTTTGTGCAGCTTTGTTATTTAAAAAATAAAAAAAACCCCAGGCGTTTCATAGTATCTCTCAATCTGCAGCGTTCCTCTACACAGTAGAAGAGTAATCCAGTCAGTGAGTAGTACATATACATGTGTATCTGCCTGTCACAGTGCTGTGATAAGAGGCTGATAAGAGGAAAAGCTTGCGGAGATGCTACATCAATATCACCTCTGATCAGCTCAGTTGTGTTGGTATGCAAGGTAGAAGCAGGTGCTGCCAAAAGCAAAATGATTGTAGATGAAACCTCCATATACTGTACATAAAACTCTGTCCCATCAGTAATCAGACTGTTAGCAGCACATCTGCAAACATATCTTGATGGCCAAATCTGCAAATGTGTACACAATCATGGACAATGATTGCAGTTTATTATTTATTTGTGCCTGCTGCGCAACTTGTGTACACTTGATTGGCATTTGTGAAAATGCTCATGTGTCTGGAAGCAGATTTAAGGCAGCAGAACTCTGGTGTTACTAATAATATTTACAGTCACTTAATATGAGTTGTGAATGTTGGCTTAAGTGTGTTTCCATCCACCTGTTCTATGCAGATATTCAATTTACACATCAAAGAATCTGAGTGCTGAAAATTAGATTTTTTTTTTTTTTACCTGTGAGTAAGGTGGAAAAATTTATGTTTTTCTAAAAAAGAAAATTTGACAACCAATGAAACAGACATAGTGCCTAAACCATGATTTACCTGAAGCCCATACTGTGACCTAAATGTCTACTGAAGCTTCTGCTTCACTGTACAGATGAAAAATTGTCCCAAGACAGTCTACTTGCAAAGACATCTGATCTGTGTGGACTGAGGACAACTGTGATCTTTCTCTTTAGGGCATGAAATCACCATAAATACTATGCTTCATCAAATTTTCCACATCATTTTCGGTTGCTTGTGATTTCAGTGGTGCTGTTTTGATCGAGCCATTATGTTACAGCCCTGTCTTCTGCTGTGGTTTGGTAGTGAATTTGCACCAGTAGCCATTTGTCTCAATGCTCCCGTTTTTCACATAGAAATGGTGGATGTTGTTTTGCTCATTTTCTGGAAATCCAAGCTACGTTTGCACGATACACTACCGTTCAAAAGTTTGGGGTTACCCAGACAATGTCATGTTTTCCATGAAAACTCCAATATTTTTTCATGTGCTAACATAATTGCACAATGGTTTTCTAATCATTAATCTAAATCTAGCCTTACAACACCATTAGCTAACACAGCGTACAATTAGAACACAGGAGTGATGGCTGCTGGAAATGCTCCTCTGTACCCCTATGGAGATATTCCATTAAAAATCAGCTGTTTCCAACATGAATAGTCATTTACCACATTAACATTGTCTAGACTGTATTTCTGATTAATTTAATGTTGTCTTCATTTAAAAAAAATGCTTTTCTTTCAAAAATAAGGGCATTTCTAAGTGACCCCAAACTTTTGAATGGTAGTGTATTTGCATGGAAACCTTAGTATCATGTTCTCTCATTCTCATCCTTCTCTATGTCTAATAACACTAACATCAAAATAGCTACCATAAAAAACGGCCAGTCTTGTCCTCATAAGCCAGCTTTGGACTTAACTCTAGTTCAGTGAGTGGGAATAGAGCAATGGAGAGTTTGTTAAGTTAGTCTATATGACAATTTTGTGCTGTTCATGGTGAGATTAGAAAGAAAAATGACACTTACTGTTCTCTTTGAATTTAATCAATCAGAACTGAGTCTTTCCCACCAGTTTTTTGCTACACCAGAAAAATATCTATGCCGGGGTGGATACTTTTTTCTTGCCTCAGAAAGGGTCCTGAAACAGATTCCAGTGGGGGAATTCTTGCAGTTGGAACATGCTAAAAACTTTGGTTTCCCTAAAACAGCCCTGAAAACAGCCTCTAGTCTCCAGTCAAGGCACATTCACAAACTTATAACCACAAACACACTAGCGTTTTCGATCAAATTTATGAATCTTCAATCCTATTTATGTCTTTCACTAGTAGTGTCCATGTTGGTTCACATCACAGGTGTTCCAGTCCTGCTACTACTACAATACTAATTGTGAAATCAGCTGCTGTGGTTGTCATTTGTCATTTCTTCCATGCATCTATATACACCATTGCATGTTATTAACCATCTTCTCTCTCCTGTAGTTTGTCCTGTGTCCTCTCTGTTCTCTGTTTACCTGCCAGGTATTTCTGGCTCTGGAGCTGCACGTCTGATCTGCAGCTACTGGTTTCACTAATTTGTCCAGTATTTATGTTCTCTTGTTTTCTCTCTCTGCCCTTCACCCTCACCCCAACAGGTTGAGGCAGATATTTGCCCTCCATGAGCCTAGTTCTGCTGGAGGTTTCTACCTGTTAAAAGGGAGTTGTTCCTCTCCACTCTCACCAAAAATGTTTGCTCAAAGGGAATCTTGGATTAGTCAGGTTTTATATTTATAATTTTGTAAGGTCTTAACATGAATTTTTCGAATAGTCAGGTCAGTTTCCACAATAATACAGTAGGGAGTGAACCAGTAGTCTGGTAGGATTTAACCATAATATATGACATACTCAGGTAAATTCATATCATATACCACACTGTAGAGTCTTAACCTTAATATTTAAAACTGTTAAGTATATTCGCAAAACCAGTCCTATTTTTCTGTTGGAAAACACTTTGGAATCAATGACTGTTGTTCAAAATTTGCTATAGAAATAACTTTGACTTGACTTGACACATTCTGCTAAAGTAGCAGAAACATCACTACCACTGATCCGATCAGCGATAGCGTTCTGACTCCCAGATTGACTGCTACTGCCTTGCAGCAATCATTTCTATCCACTGACCCCCACAATCACAGAATCTTAAGAATTTCTTCAGAAATGTCCATCATTCCTATGTGTAAAAATAACACAAAATAACACAAAATGTAGCAAATCTTGCTCAAGTTGAAAACTGTCTGTAAAATCCATCAAAGTTTACAGGCTGACTACCTGGGTTAACACTGGCCTAGACTGGAACTATTGTATTAGCTGTAGTTGGGCAACTGTGATATAACAGAATTTAAAGGATAATATTTTCCTTTTAATGAAGGCGACTGATAAAGTGGCAGGTGTGTGTCTATGTACTGGAAGTGTGAGTGTGAAAATGTGCTTTTGTTTTAACGTTTCAACGTGGGCTTATGTAAAATATGCATTTATGTGCCTGTGTGGGTGGAAAATCACTCCGTAAAAGCTGCAGATAAGTGGACCGATAGATTTGTGCGTCATCTATGTCTTGTTCTAGCAACACCACACATCTCCACTGCTGAGAAGCAGCGGTTTCATAGAGTGCTGGTCACATCCTCTGCAGACTTCTCTGTTTCCCCATGAAGTTTCACCTTTAGGCCTGTTCTCAGTGGCATCAGAGGAGCTGTTTGAGCCACATGAGGGAGATGAAGTAATGATCATTATTGCTTCAGTGATAGCGCAGCCTTCTGTCCTGCTGTACACAGATCATGTCCCCATGCATTCCACTGTGCAACGATGCACCACGGTAAGCATGTGACTGCAAATGCACCAGCATGAATGGCTTCTTTCATTTCTAATTTACATACCACACTATTCCAGCGTGACCTGCTCACATTCACGCTTGTGCATTTTTGGGGGAGCAGGAGAAAGAAGGCCAATGAGTCTGGCAAATGCTAACTAGCTGAATATGCTAACTTCGAGCTAATAATCAATAATCATCCTCTAGAATCACAGACTCCACCTTTAGGATTTATTAAGGCTTATTTTTCTTCTGTGCTTGACATCAGTGACACGGATCAGACCCAATACAACAGGGAACTGTCTCATTATAATGAGGAACCTGGGCCTGACTTATTGTCACATCTGTTCTCACATGACATTAGCTGCGCCGTGGTTCAGACTCATTTTATTATGCTCAAGGGGCAAAGGGTCTTTGATGCAAATAGAGAACATAGTTAAGCAGATGGGGACAGTATTTGAAATGACAGGTACAGTGTTTCTTAATGTTCGGACATCATGGGGCTGTCTTCCTGCACCCCGCTTGCTAAAAATTACATTAGCGACATTGTTTCACCTTGAAATCTTGTTTACTGTCCAAGTGTTTTTGCAGAAGGAGCCATTAGAGCAGCCATTAATTAGTGTCACTCCGAGTTAACGTGGGAGGTTCTCAGGCAGTGCTTGGCTTGTCTCCCAAAACGAGAGCACAAAAACACACACACACATGCTCATAACCAAACACAAAAACTGTTGTGTTGTGCAAATGACTGTACAAACTTAATAGATTTTTAGAAATCGTTTTACCACGGTCCTACTTAATGAAATGCCAAATCAAAATGCCTCCTTCCAGTCCAACATTTTGTTTTATTTGTATCTAGCATAGTCATATAAAAAAAAAAAATCACTCACTTCTCTTACTGCTAAGCAACATCTATCTTTTTTTTCTCCACCGAAATCGATTTAACATAATGTACATCAGCAAACTTTGCTACAAAGATTTTTAACTTCCTCCTAAAAAATCAGTGTCCTGGGTATGAGGATTCTCTGTGGGAGAAATCTGCTTTCCATATTCCCATTTACATGATAAAAACTAGTAAGTTAATGTTTACTTTGATGTTTGTGCAGGTGCCTCTGATGTTTACAACACAGCACAACAACAGCAATTCAACCTGACATTCCTGTAGCTGTAAGCCTACACTGTTAAAAAAAAAAACAACAAAAAAAATCAAGGGTGCCACCAAAAAAAGTAAAACAACGATGAAATACTAAATAAAAGGGGAAAATAATAGCAAATATATGTAAATCATGATTTTTTTTGCTGAGTAAATACAATTTTTAAAAATGTATTTACAATTTTATCCATTTTTTTATGTTTAACATGTAAATCATGATATTTTTTCTGTGATTTTACTAGTTATGATCTGTAATTTTAAAAAATGGGAAAAAATCTGTAAAATAACAGTTTAAAAAGTGATTTACCATTTTTCAGTCCTTAATATTTATAATTTTCCTTTCAAATAAAGGCAAATATCTTTAAAATAATGATTTCTTTGCTGATTCTAATGAAGTGATAAATGCAATTTTACAGTCAAGCCTTGTAGACGAAGAAAATGCCATTTGTTTTACAAATACAGATTTTCAGACCAAACAATTTTGGTCTATTTTTTATTGACACTTCAGGTGTAAATGAATACTTATCTTTTCTGTGATTCTAATTTTTCAAAAAAGTACAGTTAAAACCTATTAGAAAAAGTGTAAGTGTAAGCTTGATTTCATTTAACCGTGACTGATTAAAGGCTTATAGTGGACTTTGCCAACTTTGCCTTTTGATTGTGCCTTTTCGCAATTCATAGTTTGACAAGTGAGTTGTACCATATGATCTTGGTTGATTTTTCTCTGTGAAACTAGTTAGGCTGCTTTATTATGCACACAAGTTACATTTTTGGAGGGGAAATGCCACCTCCCAAACCCAAAATGTAAATGGCAGCGGTCATATCATAGTGTGTTAATAGTATGTCAACAGTTTTGGTTTTGTTGGAGTGGCACCGTGGTTCACCAAGGTTGTACTTGACAAATTACTGCCAATTTTCTTTGCTTTGCAGCATTTTTTAGGGAGTTTATAGGTCAAGGCTCCCTGAGATTTGGGATCAGTGACTCTGTTTTTCTTAATGTGGTTCACTCATATGAAAAATTTCATCTTTTACACCATTGTGGGTGACATATCTTTTATTATTCTACAGGATGACTGAGACTATTAAAATCTGCCTGCAAGAGCAAACAAGAGAAAGACACTGCACAAATGAGAAATGACCAAATGTCAGGGAAGTTTATGAAAAGTATGAAAATTCCAGACGGTAAGAGTACATCAAGATTTGCTTTTCATTAGAGGACTTTGAATTATTTAATCCCCCCCCCTCTCCTCCTGATAGCTTATCTCTGTGCTGCTTTAAGTATGGATTGCTACTTGGGAACTGGGCTGCCTTCACTCTTGAGCTGTGATTAAAAAGAGAGGGAACACCAGTAGTAACCTTAGAGAATAATTGGGTTATTTTTCAGTGTGTGCCAAAGAAAGTGAGTTGTAATAATCTACTCCAACTCACAATTTCTCTCAATTATTTTCACCCACTTCACGGATTAATAAAATATAACATCCACACACGCAGATACTCGGTCACACTGACACACATACCCACAAAAATGTACACAGGGGAAACGACAAAATCTTTCAGCAGGAATATTAGCAAAAAAAAAGGAATAATGGGCTTTCAGAAACCACCCCAAGGACTCCAACAATTTATATCTTCATAATGGCAGAATGGATTTCAAATGAATTCACCCATTCGGCTCCAGTGAGGCCACAAAATGAAACTGGTTGTTCACTTGGCTTCGGGCATGTCCTGGAGGTTGTTTAATATGCTGCCCCAAGCTTGCTCACTGCTCTAAAATCCATGTTGTGTTTGTTACTCGGGGGGGCAGCCAGTGCCCTTCAATTGGCTGCAGTGGACAGGGTGGGGTGAAGCTGCCACCGTGAAAAGCTGGCCGAGCTCCTCGCTGGTATTAGAGTTCAGTGTTGCAGCAAGCAGGCATGAGAATGGACACGGAATAATGTATGAAGAGCTTCTCAGCCGCAGGTGAAAGTGCTGTAGAGTGTGGCACAGTGAGAGCGTTTGGGAGTGTGTGCGTAGGTTAGGGTCGGTATAATAAATGCATGCTGACTAGATTTGGAATGGCCAAGATTTTTTGTTTTTTATTATTTTTAAAGAGAGAGTGGGTGGTATAACTTGTGCGTTTTCTTTCTCAGTTTTCATTAACGCTCATAGCACTACTCACAGTTTTTTAAAAAATGTAGCCCGACATTGAAAGAAATGGTACCTCTGTGTCTCTGTGAATTTGCACTTATAAGAACTTCACTTGCTTAAATTCCATTTCATTCATATTTTATTTCAATCTCATGTATTTTCTTGACATAAAAAGATTTTTATAGCAAATAAGACAAATAAAAAATCCTATGAAATGTAATACATCAGTAAGTGTTGCCTCCTTTGAAGAATATATTAGTGGACATCAGTAGCTGATTGTCTGATCATATTCATCATATTCTCAGTGTGTGATCAGCAATATTTCCAAGTGTTCACTAATATTTGTTAATCAGCTTCATTATTGAAATGTGTGGGGTAATTAAGGATGTAATTTGTTGTAATCAAATCCCCTGCATGTTTCATGTCCCATAATAAACACTGTTGAGAGGGAAACTGTGATGTTGCAGGTTTATTTACAGAGAATAAAGCCACAGGTTCGGGGACAATCTATTTGGAAGAATGCACACAGACAAATAAGACACTCAGAAAGAAGGAATCAAATATACGAAGAAGGAGGTCAATAGTCGGGAAGTGTAGAGAAGCAGCACGACGGCAGCATTGTTAATGAGTTTTAAGAAGCACTGAAAATCAATTACTAGAAAATGATATGCAAGTAAACTGTTTGAGAATTCATTTCACGAATCCCAGTGTTTTTATTGTTTAGAAACAGCCTAAAGAAATAATTTGCAAACAACCTAAATGCTGAAATTTCAGTGAGCAAGGAATTTTTGTGTTTTGTCTTTTTTTAAGTTTTTTTTCAAAATTAATTTTAAAAAAATCTTAAATGAATAAGAAAAGGAAAAAATAATACTAAAAAAAATGAAAACAAATAATGAAAAAGGCCAAAATATTTGCACACATACAGTACGTACTGTAGCATATTTTATTATATTTATTATACATTTCTATATTTTTATATATAGGTGCAGCTTATTAAATTAGAATATCGTGAAAGCGTTATCTTTTGGGAATCTAATTTAAAAAAGCTAAGCTTTTCTATATTCCCTCTTCATTTCATGTAAAGTAGAATATTTTAAGCCTTTTTTTTCTTTTAATTTTGATGATTTATGGCTTACAGATAATGAAATGCAGTATTAAACTCATGCAGTAATTTGTGGTAAAGGAGCCCCAGCCAATTATCAAGTGTATAAACAAACATACTTTTCACAAGTTGGGCATTTCAGTATTGTCCATCCATCCATTGTCAGTAAACCACTTAAACCTCATAAGGGTCGTGGGGGTGTTGGAGTTTATCCCATCTGACATGAGGTGAAGGCAGGGGATATTCTGGACAGGTCACCAGTCTATCACAGGGCTACACATCACAGCCCTAACCCTCACACTCACATTCACACCTACAGACAATTTAGAATTATCAATTAACCTCAGCATGTTTTTGGACTGTGGGAGGAAGAAGGAGTACCCAGAGAAAACCCATGCATGCACAAGGAGAACATGCAAACTCCATGCAGAAAGACCCCAGGCTGGGATGCGAACCAGGATCTTCTAACTGTGTGGCAACAGTGCCAACCAGCGAGCCACTGTGCAGCCGCATTTCAGTTTTGTAAATCCTTTAATTGTTCGATCCTAGGAGAAGCTCAACTATAAACTATATGTCATCAAAATGAAGACAAAAAATAGGCTTGAAATAATTAGCTTTATGCATAATTGGTGTAGAATATATGCACCTGCACATACACGCATACATTTTGTATGTATGCATACACTTGCATTTTTTAGGATTCAAAAACAAACACTGTAAACGATATACTAGGTAGGCCCATTGCCTTTTTTGGTGGATTTCTTCTGCACCACACAGGGAATGAGAACCCACCCTCCAAACACCTCAACAGGACACCTAACGACCGACTTAGTGCTTCTTTAACATAAAAAAATCCTTCTTGTAAAGCACCTCCCTGTGACATTAAGCCTCTTTGCAGGATCCACAGCCAAACAACATCCTTCTAATATGCTTTAGGTCCTCATTCGCTGCCTAAAAATACTTCTTCCCCCCTTTCTTAAAACAGCAGCAAAAAAGTTCCTCGGGGTAAGGAGGAGTTTCCTCTAAGAACTATACACAACGCGGCTTTTATCGTGAAGTATTTTTAGGGAAAGCAGACGCAGCTTTAACGTTGGAAGAAACATCTCAAACTAATGGATGCTTCTAAGTGGCTGGTGAAGATGCTATTCCTGTAATAATTACCACTCTTCAAATGAGATACAAAATGCTGACAGTTAAAACAATAGATTGATGTAATTTTTTTTTAAGTGGTCACATATTTGTTCAAGAGTTACAGGCGCTGTGATGGATTAAGACATTTATTGCTCAGCATTTTATGTCATAGTTAAGAATGGTTGTATCCTCTGCAAACCAGCCTTCCGCCTCTTCTGGGAAAAGTTTTTTTTCTTCTTTTTGCTTCAGTGCTTAGAGAATTGCTTTTAGAGAGGCTTTTAAAATCATGACTGAAGAGCACATTACTTTTAGAATTTGTTCCTAAATTGGCCAATTAGGACCACCTTTTAGCTTCAGATAGCTTTGTGAATATGGCCCCTGTTCATGATTATTTCATGTACTCTTATTTGGACGCATGAATTATGCAAAAGATGTCATAAGTCTGAGAATTTGGTGCTGTGGGTGACCTTTGTGTGTGTGAGAGAGCGCTTGGGGAGGTTTATACGGTATGTCCACACCCGCTGAGATAACTGAGAGGACAGATTTGAAGAAGTCAGTAGTGAAGGCAATATTTGTATAAAAGTAAAACAAGCAACTGGGTTGTTTAAACCGCAAAGCTATAAGCCTTGTGGGTAAGTTTTTGAGTTGCAGACACAAACAAGTGCACAAAAGGCCACACACGTGTCAGCAGAGGCAATAGACGTGTGTGTTTAATAATGTAACAGCTCCCCCCTCTTTCCTCTTTTGTGTTTCAGAGATTAGGCAAACTTCCAAAGAGCACAGTCACGACATAGACTGGTATGCATGAAGGGATACAACACACACACACACACACACACACACACACACACACACACACACACACACACACACACACACACACACACACACCTTTCTCACATTGCGAATGCATATTTAATATCTGCAATGGCATTAGGTGCTTGTAAAACTTTTAATGCTGTGCCACGATATTATGTGTAACTTAGTGAACCGCTAATTTCAGAATAAAATAACGTATTCTGTAGATGTGGAAAAAGCTGAAAATCCAGCAAAACTAATGCATCTTGACAAGTATTACTCATTTGTACATTAGCGTTTGCGTGTGGCACTATATCGAGGCTGTAGTCAAGCAAAGAAGATCTTGGTTGACTGAAATTACGCTTTAAACTGTCTCTGTGTCGCAGGGGGAAAAAAAAAATCTACACGTTATCTCCAGATTAAATAAATCTGTCGCAGTGGGCACACTCCACCTGCTAATCTTAATAGTATGAATAAATTACAAATAAAAAGCTATTATTAACCAGCACACTTGTGCAAATATAGAAAGATTTCTGAATATAGACGTATATCAAGTTATTGAAGAGGAATATAGTGCAGACAAGCTAACCTCCCAGTTGTAGATGATATGCCCTGCTGCTCAATGAGCTGTAATATGCAGACATTTTACAAAATTTTAGTTAGAATTTTTGGCCATTTTTTGACTTGGTGTCAGTTAGTTTGGAGCTGACTCTGAGTGAACGTTCAGTACCTGCCTTGGGAAATATCAAAGTTGGGAAAATGTTACAGTGTTTACAGGTAGTCCAAAAATCTTGGCCAAATCAAAGTGAAATTAATATTACAGATTGAATATTCTCTGTAATAAATAATCCATTTTCTAATCTGTGGTCTATCAGCTGCAGTACCAGCAGTGTAAATGGATTTAGCAGCAAATCAGGACTAAACATAAAAACATATTCATGCAATTTCTGCATCACCAGCTGAATACATGTTGGGTTCCTATTACAACCTGATGCATACAATGTGTAATATTGTAACTGTACAACTTCATTCAGTGGCATTAGTGACATAGTGATCAACAGGTTCACAAAGAAAACAGTATCACTTATGTGAAATTGTCAGAAAATATTTTGGTTAAAGGGAGATCCTTTGTACAGCCGATTTAAATTCAAAACGCTGAACATAACCTGTTCTGGACCAGGTTAGTTCCACAGCATCAGTTACCATGGTGATCTAGCAGGTGAGGCACTTTTATGACACTGAAAACTCTGACTTTAAACTCAACATACCTCGCTAACCCACTAGTCGTGCTCTATAGTACAGCCCTCTGATTCAAAATAGATGAAACCTACCTCACTGATGATGGTGTCTGTATGTCTGAGGTTTTACAACACAAAGGTTTGACTTCCTTTGGGTAATGTGGATGCTGCTTTTCCCAACAAGTCTGTGTAGCCAATTTAACAATTTTAATTTGGTAACTATGTTCTTTGTTTGAGCGGCACTTCTGATTAGTCTCCCTCTTGTGTTTCCTGTTGCAGGTTGTAGTTGTACGAGCACTGGGGCACAATATTACACACCCGTTTGCAACGTTCGCTAATTGCCGCGAGTTCACGAGTGCTGGATAAGTTGTGACTCTCCTGGAACACTCAGGTAATTAGCTTCCTCCCCAACACTGCCTTTTGCCCCCTTTTCCCCTCCCTTTTGGTAATTTTACTGTGCTGGAAGTGTTTCCTTTAAAATAATTGAATTGTTTAACAGAATTAAATTATTATAATCAATCTTTTGGTGTATTTTCATGAAAGTTCAGTTTATTCATTTACAGTTTTTAAGCAACACTCTGCAGGCGCTTCCAGCATTCAATCAATTATTCAAATAATGTACTTCTTTTTTTTCTATTTTAAACCACGTCTCTGTCTTGTTTCAGCAAACAAGCTTGCAAGACGTGTTTATGACCAAGATGGTAGTCCAGGTTTATATAAAAAATTCTGCAGTGAGACTCCCCAGGTGGCCTTGTCAGGTCTGCTAGACTCTGGTTCTCTTCCTCTTCCTTCTACCCCGCCACACGTCCTTCCCCTTATGTTTCTAGATTATTCTTTCTTGCAGGAATACTTTGAAATTTTGGAAACACACTTGTCAGGTGTGAAGAAACAGCCTGGCTTCGGCTTTGATCTTTGGTCTGTACAAGGAGGAGTCACGTGCTGGAAACATTTCTTGTCTGGGTTCAGTGACATGATGGAGTTTTACCTGTTTTTTTGGCAGCCTCACAGTGACAAGGCTCTGGCCTTTCATGTATTCACAATCCACTTATCAAAGCAAGAACATGTGCTCTTGTTGCAGCCATTTCTGGACAAGGTGACGTTAAAATCTTGTTGAGCTGATGAAGTTTCACGGCACTTGGGGGCTTGTGGGAAATGGTGTTCATTAAAAGCTGTTGTGATGTATTGTCACAGAGAGAGAAGAAGGCTGGATGTTGAATCATTTGTGTGACTACAAATGTTTGTGGGATTTTGAATTATACCTCTGAAGGTTATTTTCAGATTTTTATTGCACAATGTAGGTAACTGAGAAGCTGTTGTAATGGTATCACAAACATTTAACCAGCTGTACGCCAAAGCAATGTGTTAATGATTAAACCCATCTAGGTGAACTGCATTCCTCCATACATCTTGCTGTCTGTCTGTTTCTAATTTGTCAGTTGACATCTCAATTAAACTGAGTTTTAAATGAGAAAGTTGTGTTAGAAAAGCCTGTAGGTTTCTATTGACCCCTTACTCTCTTTAGTAATATCTACATCTGCTTGTATGAGTGTGTCTGTGCACATGTTTGAGAGGCAGAGTCCAATCCTGCGTTTCCTGAGGGCAGCACAGCGTATTATGGCAGGCACATACATTAAGGGTTCTGCCAGGGCAGTTTATTTGCTTGTAATGTGTTGCATTCGGTCTCTTTGGCAGGCCCAAGGCTCCAGTGTGAATGACTGTATTCATTTCTTGTATTCCCTGTTTAGGCAACTCAGGTTCAAGTTGTTATAGCACAGAACAACAGCAGCAGAGCGCCTCGTCTCGTTTATTGCTGCCGCTGTATAAATTTCTGGTAACTATGTTGTGGTGATAATTTCAGTCAGTGAAGGTTTAAATGCTCCTTCGTGGGTTCAGAAACTTTCAAGGGCCCCTAAACCCATTTAAACTCCATAATACTACAGCAAAACTGTTCTGTCACAAATTGCAACATTTTTTCCTAAATGCTGAAAGCCATTCAGGATGTGATGATGGCAACATTATGTAAATTGCAAGCTGCGTTTTTTTTGACAGGGAATAAGAGTGGAATAATATAAGCGTCTTAGTCTTCTCTCTTCCAAAGAATGACACAGCTTTCTGAAGGTGCATGAATCACTCTAAATCACCAGAAGCCTTCATTCATAAGATCTGTGTAACTGCATTATAAAAGTTCTGTTTTGTAGTTAGTTTTGTCAAATATTTCATATAGATGTGATCATATTTAAGTCCATATCACCAAACTTAGTGGACCTTTGTAAAGAATGGGCTCCTGTTCATCTTCTGATGAAAGAAAATCAAGCCTCTCTTGTTTGGATTCCTTCTGGGACAGTATCATGGATCCTACTGGGGATCCATGTCAGTAATTAAATGCTGCTGTGGGAAAATTAATCTGCGGAAGTGATCATATTACCCAACAAGATGCAAAAAACACCCTACCAGAATTAATACAGTGGCTCAAATGACTTTGTTCATCAACTCCACCATCCCAAGAGTTTGTTTTGTTTTCTTTGTTAAGTTTTTGGTTTCATTTTTAATCTAATTCGAAACCATCAGCTTGTCCAGTGTTTAGTCCGTCCTTACAGTCTTCTTTATTATGATGCTCTGCTTGTGACTGTTAGAGGGAGTGTGTTTTTTGTTTGCTTTTGTTCTCCTTGTGGTTGTTGACTTATAGACATGAGCGAAGCAAAATCAGCAGCCATATTTTTTTTACATTATTGTCTTCTAAGCAAATGCTTCTAAGTACATTTTGTTGCTGCCAAAAAAAAAACAAACACGCAAACAAAATAACTTATCAGTGAAATCAAACTGGCTTTCACTGTAACTCATTCAAATCAATTTAAATACAACTCATGTATTGTGCTTGGAAACAGAATTTAGATTTTGAACAGACTATAACAGATCCAATATTCATTTTTGTTCCAATGTTCCTACAGTAGTTTGACTTTCAAAGTAATATCACCATTTAAAATAATGTTGTTTCAGCAAGTACAAAATGTAAACCCCTGGAGCCTGAATCTGTCATTGTTAAACTGCATTTTCAAGGTGGAAATGCTCGGTGAGCGCTGACTGAGCATTTTCTAAGCATTTTGCTCATAATATATCTTCTGGCATAGAAGAAACACCATATGGATATGTTAACAAGGTGAAAAACTTGATTTTCGCCAGGGATGGTCTTTATCACATTTAGAAATGGAAGCAGTTTTTATCTACATTTGGTTCTATTTATAGGCTCAGCAAAGAGGTGATTGTCACATAAATACATCTTCTTGCATGTACATGTTAGTGAACATCATTTTGCTCTTCTAGCTCTTCTGCTCAGTGATATGTCAGTAAATGGAGCTTGTTTCAACCTGGAAAACTGTGGCTCAGGTGGTAGAAACAGTAGAGCGGATTGTCCGCTAATCTCTGGATTGGCCCAGCTCTTCCTGTCTACATGACAAAGTGTCCTAGTGCAAGACCCTGAACCCCAGTTTGCTCCTGCCGGCCAGGTCAGCTCCTTGCATGGCAGCCTACAGTGATGTGTGAGTGTGTGCGAAAATGGATGAATGAGAGGTAGAAATTGTAAAGCGGTTTGTCCTGCTAAGCTATAAAAGCGATATATATATTGTAAGTGTAGTCCATTTACCATGCTAGGTTGGGATGGTTTCACGGCACTTTGTAAAGACCATCTTCATCTTCCTTTTCTCCAGTCGGATGCTTATTGATCCTTCAGATCTTCCTTGAAATTAATATCCTACCAGGAACTCCTCTAGTGATTGATCATTTTCTACAAGAGCACAGGGCTGCTGTGGGTGGACAGATGGGGGATTTAGAGTTTATGTTATTGGGCAACTTCACAATTAAATGCACTTGCACACTCAGTGTACACGCATACACACACACATATATGATCAGTTTGATTAATGGGTTGGATTTGATCTCCCTGTGGATAAATCAGATGATATCTCACACCAGGAGATTGTCAATTTATCCTTCCAAGCAGTGATTATTCTCTCTCAGAAACGCTGGGTTATTATGTTGGTCAAATTGTGTACAAGGTGACATTGACAGAGAGCCGAGACAGTTGGGTTTTTATTGATTTGGTCGTTTAATTGGACTTCGACGCAGCAGTCTTTTTGTATTTCATCTCTTCTATTCTTTTTCATCACAAGATAGAAAAAAAGAACAAAACTAAGCCAAAAGAAACTCAAAATAATAAGCAAAATTTTCTGCCCATCCCTATTTCTACATTTTAAATCCAAAAAGGCTCAATTCCACAGCTTTGTACCTAGCGATTGATCAGCATTACATTACCTGTAGCAGACCAAAAAAACAACAAACAGTTCTGTATTAAGGAGGGGATTTGTGGAGGAGAGAAAAAGCAATCAGTGGTCAGACAAGAGCAGGTGGCGGGAGGTGGCGGCGGGGGGCTGAGGGTTGCCTCAAGGAGTCTGGGAGAAAGGCAGGGGGAAGTGATACAGATAGAGAGAAGATGTTTAATTTGGCACAGTGTTCCACAGAGACACTTAATCTCCTTCAATCCTTGTGGAAGGTGAAAGCGGGGTGGCGGAAGGTGTGAGGGGTTTCTTGGCCAGGTGGAGAAGCCACAAATCTCCCACAAATGACCACTGAAATCCTGGTGTGTGCTTGCTGCTGACTGACCGATTATACATCCACTTACTTGCCCCTCTGTCCTGTGAATGACACTCATGCATAGATCTTTATTACTGCACAATTTCAACACCATATTTGCTTTTACAGACATATGAAAATGCAATTTTCTTGAATCAGCGTGAAAGAATGTTGAGAAAGATCTATTGAGCAGTAGTCATGACTCATCAGTCAAGACATTTATTTTGGCAATGATTTTAATTACAATTAACACCCAATTAACAGTTAATAGCCCACTTAAATGTCTCTGGTCATTTGGAAGGCAACTTAACAGTGATGAATGAAGTGGTGATTTTCCTCATAATGACTGGATTATCACTTGTTATGCCAATCAGTGTGCAGGTGTTAGAGGACACATGAGGAGAAATGTGAACGTAGGAGGATGGGAACAAGAACTACTCATCAGTATATTGGTAATATTGTGAGAGGAATAACGCACAGTACATGCAGAGCACTTCATGTTACTTCGCCACACAGAAATCACAGTGTATGCTGCGGATGAAGCAAATTTGCATAATTACTTAGTATAGGTGGAGATCTGATGAGACGAGCCTACTGAGTGAAATGACTCGGAACAAAAATGCTCCAAGAAATGTGAAATTAAAAGCAATTAATGTGGTTAAAAAGCAACAGAGTTTAAAGGGTTAAGGGGCAGTCAAGTTGAAAAACTTGTATCATAGCATGAATAGGGATAAAAAGCCTGTCGGTAGAGTGAAAATGATGTTCAAGGAAGCTATAATGTTGAATTTTCACTACTTTGAGGTGTACACGTTCTGTGCTGTGTAGAGAGCAATGGTGATCTGTACAAATATAGGCCTAGAATGTTTTCATGTGATACCAGGGCTTTCAAAAGAGGCACATGGAGTCCTTATTTAGTTGTAGAAGAAGAGTGTGGAGTGTATATTAATATATCACACTTTTGGCCTGCTCTGACAGCACAGTACAGCAGGGCAGGAAACCGTTTATTTGTGAGAAGATGGTAAGAATAGGATGATGGACGATAATGACAAACTTCATCATAGCTAAAGCAAAAGCTACAGCCTTCCACAGAGACACAAAACATAAAAAACATACTGTAATCCTTTAAATGTGAGGCATGTGAGTACCAGGAAGGGTTTAGGTTGCTTGAGGGTTTGGCCTCTGGCTGTTTTTAAGGTGCATTAAACACAGCACACAACAAATCTGATTACAGTTTGCTACATTCTGCTGCATCTGTGTCTACAAAGTAATGCATGAACTGCAAATTAGAACAAACAACACCAAGAGCCTACTTTCATTTCTTGATGACCTCCATGAAAGAGTGTGCCTGATGAAGAAAGAGGACAGGTGAAGCAGAATACAGAATGTGTGGCAATTTTGTGGGACAAAGTGGCATTTTAATGTTCTCTTCCAGTCACAACACAGTTTACAGTAGACTGAACCCACTTTTCCTTTCACCTCACTCTCCATTCTTCAGCACCACTTATTAATTATTTACCTCATGTAGATGGAAAGTTTACAGCCAGCCACATGATCAGATGTTCCTCTTGGAGATGGTGGATTCTGGATCTTTGGACATAAAGAACAAAAATATTGTTTGTGGCTAAATGCGGAAGACATGATTGACTAGCACTGTTGCATTTCTAGCTATCCTGAACAAGTGCATAGAGTATAGTTTTGCATTGTATTACTGGGATTACTTAGTTTTACTTTGTGCACATGAAATCACTCTATTCTCTACAGTTGCACTGAAATATAGTATAAAGAAAAATGTGGCACTAATTTTGAACAAATTGACAACTTTAACTTTATGTATTCAAAGTCTAATATTTTCAGAAGCTTGAATGGATTGAGATGTGGAGACTTTGGAGGCAACACCTTGAGCTTTTTGCAATGTTTCTCAAAGTATCCATGAACAGTTTCTGCAATGAGACAGCTAACATCATCCTGCTTAAAGTGGCCAATGCCATCAGGGAATACTGTTGCCATTAAAGGGTGTACACAGTGTACAGTCATGTTTAGGTAGGTGGTACGTGTCAATTTAACATCCACATGAATGCCAGGACCCAAGGGTTCTCAGCAGAACATTGCCTGGAGCATCACTCTGCCTCTGATGACCTGCTGTCTTCCTACAGTGCATCTTTCTGCTACGTATGTCTTCCCCAAGGTAAAGAATGCACAGGTACCCAATCAAGTGTCCACTGTAGTTCCTTCTGTTTTGGTAGTTCCGAACCAGTGCATACCAAAAACATGTCCCAAGACCTGTTCTTGTGGAGATGTTCTCACCAAGTCTCCTAGCCATCACACACTGTCTATTTTTCCCACTTCCAAAACATCATCTTTGAGAACCGACTGTTGACTTGCAGCCTGATATATCCCACCCCTCGACAGGTGCCACTGTTAGGTGACAATAAATGCTAATACTTCACCAGTTTTAAAGTTGTGGCTCATCGGTGTGTGTGTGTGTGTGTGTGTGTGTGTGTGTGTGTGTGTGTGTGTGCGTGTGTGCGTGCGTGCGTGCGTGCGTGCGTGCGTGCGTGCGTGCGTGCGTGTGTGTACGCACCCTGGAGTAAATGAGTTCTTCCCTTTAGCCTTACTGAAAAGGGGATCCTGAGAGCACCTGTGTAGACATGCCGTGTTGATAATTAGGCACACACACACACACACACACACACACACACGCACGCACGCACGCACACACACACACACACACACACACACACACACACACACACACACACACACCACTGAAAGAGTCTCACTTTGATCTGCACATGTGAGGTACTCTGGCATCTGTTGCATATGGTTGTCAGCCACAGTGAGCTCTATCTCCAGTGGAGCATATGTGCCCAACTGCAATATTACCCTGTTTGATTCCATGTAACACCTCTATGTTTTAATTTTCACCCAAACCGTGAACTATTTTGCTGATTTCATTGTTTTGCGTGAGATGTTGGCTTTTAAAATAAATCAATATATCTACGTTCATGGTGCTGGAATGACGTCTCCACACAGGCACACACATGCACACTGCAGTCACATCATGGTAATGCAAAAAAAAAAAAATGAACATGAACAAGCATGAACAGCACATAAGTAAAGAAACACACACACCCTAATATACATTTCTGTGCATGCATGCACACTAGCTCACACTGAGGGACAGATTAACATTAAGTGCACACTCTTTTTGGGATTAGCATCAGACTAAAACCCAACTGAATTACAATCAATACCACTAAAATTTTAAGATAACCTTGAAAATAACTATGGATCATGTTTCATTGCTTTAACAAAATACTTTACGTTAGCACAGCTTTCAAAATTCGTGCTTTCTCACTCAAACTCAACCACCATCAAAGTATGCTGTAGGAAGCGAGATCCATGTCTTTATCCACATGTCCGAGTGTAATCTTGGGTTAAATGAATAATACTCCTAAACTCATGCAGAGATCTGATAATGACGTCATTCTTCATTATCTGAGGGGAAAGTTGCATCTTCGGCATCTGTGGAGCTGGTAGGGAATCAATGTCTTGCTCAAGGCTGCTTCAGAGGAGTCCAAGTGTCCTGACACGGGTCTTGATCCTGGGTCTTTCTTACCCCTGTAGGCCACCCTGGAGTGATCACCAGAGCTGGACGTCACGCTGCACCTGCTGCCTGTCTCCTCTGTGCCAAAGGGTATCAGTGGGGGTTTATCCAGCTTGATGGGGGTGCAGATGGCCAACACAACAAATGCCTTATGTGCCTCTGTTTGCAAAACCACTGACTCACACAATGTGATTCACAAATGACTGACTTTGACTTCTTCTGTGCCAAAGAAAGCATCTAGAAGAAAAAAATAAAAGAGATGCAGCATCTGCTCACCTCGTGTCTCTGACTGTTGAAGTCCTAGTGGTGCTGTTAATGATGACAAACATTTTACATGCTCACATCTAACCTGTGAGTCGCCCCTGGGTCAGCAATCATTCATTTTACCTGATTCAAAAAAAAAAAAAAAAAGAAAAGTCTTAGAGAGGATAATTTAGCTTTTGCAGAGTGAACATGCAGCACTGTGATTCTGAAGACATCCACATATTAACGTGTTTTTGAGACATGAAATACACTCAGTAGGTGCTAATTTAAGACATTTTAGAAGCTGCTCTAATAAATATTTCTAAATAAACAGTAGATTAAATTGCTACATGTACCGTGACAGATGTTGCTCATAGTCACAAATCCACAGAGATATATCACCCTACTCTGCATTTAGCCTCTGCTCCACAGGGAATTTTCTGGTCATTGTTTTTATTGCCTCAACAACACTGTTTCGGTGCAGTTTTGCCTTGTTTCCAGCTGCAGCAGGCAGATGTTTTAGAGAAAAAGTTCTAATAAAACCATAGCACCAAGCAGTTTAATGACTATCAGTGACTAGCTAGTGAACATAGCGGAGCATTTAGCTGTTAAAAAACAGATATTTCCCCGTGGGCTTGGTGGAGACCAAAACAGAGCTGAAAGAAGGGTGAATATTGGAAGCAGAGTTGTCAAGTGGCCAGAAATATGATTTCAAATTAATTCTAATGCAGCGTCGGTGGAAGTTGTATCAATTTTTGCAAGGTGAGAATATGTGAGTGTTGTGTTTACAACTTGAAAAACCTGAAAATCATGTGATCAATCAGCACTAAATTTGCTCAGTTGCCATCACAGCTGTCCCTATCAATGATCACGAACATTACAGTTGCAGGGTAGTTATAGGCTTCATCTCTTCGGTCTGCAGCTAAGCGCACAAAGTCTCATGATTTTATGTAAATGATTTAGAGGCTATATGCTTTTTGAGAGACATCCTCCCCCTCCCTTTGCACAACGTCTGGCTTTGAATATATTGTGCATGAATTATGAATGTGCAAAATGGAAAGTGCTTAAACAGACCAGATTACTGTCCTTTTATGCATCCAGTAAAGCCTCTGAACACAATCAGAATGCCACCACTAACAGCACATTGAGTAAAGATGCTGATAATTTATGTTGACTTTTTGATTATATCCTTTTGCGGGTGAAGACTTCCATTAATTGTAGAGCCGGAGAACGATCATGGACACTTTGGCTTGAACATAGACATGCATGGTGCTTTATTGATTGCAATTAAAGGGCAAATTTAGTCTTCAGCATTGCAGGCAGATGGAGGGTTTAGTTCAATTAAAGCCTTCATCAATTTCAGTGTCAACACAGCTCTCCGTTCCAGGTGGTATTAAATGGGCTATCAATTGCAGCCACTCTATTTATTGCTCTGAATGTGGCACTTAATAACGAATACACCTACACACACCTACACTCTCACATGAGCTGTTGCACTTCAAAGCCTTCTCATTGGAGTGCGTAGCTGCAGAACAAGAAGTTTCAGTAATCAGACCTCTTAACAACAACAACAGAATAACTGTGCAACATCATTCAGCTGAGTTTGATTGAGGTTATTCGACACATAATATTGTTTAAACATCCTTTAAACGTACAACATGCTGAGTTGCAGCTAATACTCAAAAAAAAGGAGACCGGTTGAATCTAAATATACCAAAATTGACTCATATGCAATAACACTTTCAGAAAAAAATAGGGAGAGAAATATTAGTGCCAGATAAACAAAAAGTATCCTCTCCCGGCAAAGTGTCATGTTGCTATGACTACACACCTACAGCTCTTATTTATGAAAGTAAATTCATTTGCAAATGAGACCAACACCACCGGAGGTAATCTTGAGAGGTTAGACAATGGCTTCTGCTTCGCTTGGGGTTCATGCCATGTACACTTTTAAAAGTTTGAAAAAAGTGAAGTAAGCTCTCCAGCTGCTATCTCGTGGAATCTTTCAAGTGGTTGCTGTAGCTGGAATCGTGTCAAGGAGTGCACAGGTGGGCCTGCATGTGGGTGAGAGCTTGCCAGGTAGAGAAAGAGACTGACATCTGTAGGCGGAGGTTAAATTCTGTGTTTAATGCATCAAGAGAGTAATGCAGAAAGACAGAAAATGCATTAAAGAGCTGCTAAGTGTTGCCAGAAAATCAGCATGTGGAATATTAAACTGACTCCATTTAGACAAAGGTGATTTTTTTTTTGTTTGTTTTCATGGCTCTTTTTTTGTGCAGGCTGTACTGAATTAAACATATCTTTTCCCCTTCAGTTGCGTAATGATTAGCCTGCCACGCCTTTCCTTTATGACAATGCTGTGACCTGTCCAAAACAACTGAGCAGTAAAGTAGCAGAAGCACAGGAATCTGAAGGAAAATAGCTTGTAAAGAGTTTCCGCAGAGTGGAAAAGAGGAGAGCAGATTAGAAAGGCAGATGGGAGGTGTAAAGCAGGAGGAAATGCACTGATGAGATGCAAAGGGGAAAAAATGGACAGCAGGACGCCCTGAGGAAAGAGGGCTGAAAGAGGTGTAAATCTGGTTTAATGGGCAGAAAAAAAGTCCTCGGGTGTCCATAATGGCACACACACATATGCACACGCACACACACACACGTATGCACACACACACACAGGGTAGGTGGAATTCGACGTGTGTGTCTATGCTCACAGTGTGAGCCTGTAAAAGTGCATGAAGCTGGAGGGGGTGTCCGTGGGAGGAGTGTTTTAATGCAAATAAGACAAGGTGCATTTTACTGGATTAATGAGTGTTAATAGGAGACGTGCGATCAAAGATCGCTGGTTGGTGTGATTCTGCTGTGAATGAGTGAATAATTTTTTATTTCACTTTGCTTCGAGCTGCTGTAAATTTTCAGTCTGCATTCCCTTTAAATATGCAGGGGAAAAGTAACATTTCCAGTCCTCATATCTATCATATTCACAGATTTCTAAGTGTATGCATGTGAGTGCAGAGTTGTTTATATGTAATCCATTATGCTGATGTGGCATTTGTTCAGAGTAATCTTTCTGAATCAAAATCATACAGAGAGTAGGGACAGAATTTCAATGAATGCAGACCCGCTAATTGAAAGAAGCATGATGAGAATATTAATGTCATCCTGCCTATTGATTGTGTTTTAAAAATTAGTCTCAGACAAAGGCGACTATTCAGATATTCAGACAGAGCCTTTTATTAAGTTAACCTCACATGATGGATTGAAGACCGTGGTGAAAAATAATGGCTTCCACTGAAGATGCATTGTGTTCGATTTAAATTAAGAGATGAATGAATTGACTGGAATCGTTGCATTGCTTTCTAAAGATGTGATGATAATGATAACAACACAGGGGTTCAGTAAAGCAGTTTGGAGAGGGTGCAGGAAAGTGGAAAACTAGAATCATAGCAGCAACACGATTTGTTTGAGAGGCAGCTGACACAAGTGAGTGAGAGCTCAGTGTAGTCTACCGAAGAGAGGGAGGAAAGGTTAAAGCAAGATGCATTCCAGAAAAAGCTCTCTCAAACTCCACAACTCTTTCTCACAGCTGTACATTTGGGTAAGAAGCCTTTCGGGTCACTCTAAGAAGACAACCAACCTGTGAAACATTTCTTCCCTGCATAAGGTAACAAACCAGATGGATGTTTACAGTCAAAACACAATTTAATGCAGTCTTGGAGACAACAGGGAACAAACAAAAGAGTCGATATGGTCTCAAAGTGTCATTTCTGAAGCTCCACAGAACGCTAGAGCAAAGGAGCTGCATTCCTTAACATCTACTTCATCTTCTCCTCCCAACAACTAAGCTAAAGACTAAAAATAAGGAAATTTGACATCTTTTTAGCTAAAATACTATAAAATTATTGATTAATATTCAGTAACTGTTAGAGAATGTGTCATGTTTGATCTCATGTTAATCACCAGGGCATCAAAATAGATATCAATATTTAATAATTCAAAAATTAAAATCAGCTCTAAAGGTATTTGACCTCTGATCTCTCATTGACAGTGTATCTGTCTGTCGCCGCCAACCCTGGGGGTGGACTCATCTGCTATTGGTTGGATACAGATCTGAACTTCACTCCAACACTTTTTGTATAAAAGATAGTCACTG
The DNA here is from genome assembly GCF_022539595.1 of Amphiprion ocellaris. Lineage (NCBI taxonomy): Eukaryota > Metazoa > Chordata > Actinopteri > Pomacentridae > Amphiprion > Amphiprion ocellaris. Next base: position 11,690,073 of record NC_072781.1, on the reverse strand, counting down.
GAATGCAACTTTGGGTTTTTCATGTGCACTATTTCTGCTACTCTTTACTTCAAGGACACTTTTTATTTGTAACTTAGGGTTCTCCTCTGGATCCGACTTTTCTTCCATTTGGTACCCACCAAAGATGCCAATCCAGTCTGTCACTTCCTGAACCGACTTCAACAAGCAGCTGCACCTTTTATTCTTTCTCCTGACGTCACCGCTGACTCGGCAACTATTCATAAGACTGACAAATAACGCAGCCTTTCTGTCTGCTGAAAGGGTGAATTTAGACATTTAATTTGGCTTCACGGTTCCAAAGTGTTCCTAAATTTATTACTGTTATTAGTTACTTGATGATTATTATCGATGCTGCTGTGCACTTCTTTGTTTTGGTACAGAAGATCAATGGCATCTGAATTTATGACATCTGATTACAAGACTAATCAATATAATTAGATGTGATACATTTTATTAATGTCAAATTTGAAACATGGATTTTTTTTTCAGATACAGTCTGTTAGTACTTTGATAAACAAGTACAATTTTGACAGAACATGCACACAGATCCTAAAGGATAGAAGTTTGTTTACTCCTCTACTAAGTTTTTACAGTGTAATTCCCCTCCATACTCAGCCTCTCTTCACTTCTGCATTGAAAGACAGATTGTTAAGAGGTCGAATGATACATCTTCACAAAATGTCACCCATTTTTTGTGACACATCCTGCTGTGCTGCGCCTTGTATTCTCCATCATTCCCGTCCTTAACTCCTGACCTTTTTTTTTGCTCCCGTAAATATGAGCATAACTCGCTTTCTCTCTCTCATCATCTTCTGCCAAACAATGGCAGTGAGTCACAGGTGATGTTCTGCTCTGAAAGTCTATTATCATCCAGACTTTCTGCTCGACTCTTTCTATCTCCAGGCTCGCTGATTCGTCTCTTTCATCTTTTGTATTTGCTCGTCTGTTCATAACACTTTAAAACTGCCGTGTGAGTCTTTTATTGCCTGTGTGAAACAGTGCCTGCAATCAATGCCATAGAATCTCACAAGATCATGTACATTGCATTTGGGAGCAAATATAAAAAACAGAAAAACAAAGAAGAGACTGAACCACAAATCTGCTCACAGCTTACGATCTGAAATGCTGAGGAGTGATAAATAATGCCCAAAGAAATCTATGATGCCTTGTGCATTACGGTTTGTTGTTTTCTACTCTTTGCCTCGGTCTCCTGAGCCTCCTCATCCTCTAATATGCAAACAATAAACCATACAACAAGGCTTTTATCTTGTTTGTGAAATTGCTGTCACAGCCAATCAAAAACCATAAAAAAGAGCATTTGACCTACTTTGAATCTTGATTTGAAGTTATTTTTTTTCTTTGCAAACCCTCATGGATATTGCATAAAGCAAAGGAAAAGGTGCTGTGTGTGTGTGTTGTGGGAAGGACTGAGATCAGAGTGCCTGCATGAGTTATTAACCAGTTTGGAGGATACTGAACTAGATGGACACTTTTGTTGAAAAGGATTTCCTAGAAATATTTAGAAATTGTCAAAAATGATTAAAACATGAGTACAATGTGATGTGACGGTTTGTAGGTGATGAGTTTTGGTTTGTGCTTGCAGGGGACGAGGACTTTGTCACTTTCCCCAGTTTAATTTGATTTTAATGGAGTAAAAATCTGCTTCCTCAGACATTGCTTTGTCTGCAAAGTACAACCCTCCAGTATGTTCTGCTTTAATTTGTTGATTTGTTGCACGGGAGGAAAGAAATAGGTATACAACCTGCTTTAGATCTGCTGCGCCGTTATGAATAACAAGCAAATACTGAACTGCCTGGAAAAAGGCAGCCAGTGAGAAAGGATGCAATTCATTCATTTGTTATACCTGCTTTTTGTTGTGGAGGGTCACAGAGGGGCTGAAGCTTGGAAAGGCAGTAAACACCCAGGACAGGTCGCCAGTCCATCACCAGGCTAAACATAGACACAAACAGCCAGAACCACTTACTTTTCCCAGCTGCAGCCAACTTAGAATCATCAGTTGAATTACCATGAGCCCTCTAGCTGAGAGGCAACACAGGTTAGTACACCACCATGCTGCCCAGCATGCATTATTCAACTTTTAAATTGGAATTAAAATTATACATTTAAGAAAAAATGTATATTTTAACCTACAAATAATACCATTTTTAAAAATATGTTCTCTGAAGACAGCTTTAGTGATAACATCTGCCCATTTCATTTCATTTTCATATGGCTCTGTGCTATCTAGCTAACAGATGAACAAACACTGACACAGTATAATGTAAACTCACTCATGCTGTTAAACATCTTATTCTGCTCCGACTATTTCCGCATCAAAGTCACATATTCCAACAGCAATATTATGTTTTCATGGCACAAAAGTTAATCAGTCCATGTGTAAATGTTGACAGCAGCTGACAGATGGAGTCCTATAACTGGATCTATTGTATGGAGCTGAAGCGATTATGCTTTACAGTGTTTCCCATTTACCCATATACACACATATACACACTCCAGTGGTGGTGGAGCTGCCATTCAAAGTGCTCGCCTACCATTAAGCACAACGGAAACAAGTCTAATTCTGGTATTTAAGGGTTTCCCCATAGCCACATACAATAATAATGACAACAACAATAATAATAATGAATACCTTTGGGTTTTGGACTGTTGATCACACAGAACAATCAATCTAAAAATGCCACCTCATGCTTCAGGACATTGTTATGCACCTTATTCCCACCACAATTTGCAGATTATTCAATGACTATCAAAATCTATAGTTCTGTAGTCAAAGTAGGCGTAAAGCAGAAACAGTAAGACACAAACAACATATTCTGAATTTATTTTAAGCCTTATGCATGTTAGAAAAAAACGTAGAGACAACTGGGTGCAATCACTGTAAGTTACCCTCAAGCTGCCAGCACCACATACACACACACACGTACGCAAAACAAACTGTCATGCATATAAATATAAAGTAGACATTTCTCCATTCCTTCCCCCCTAAGACACTTCAGGCAGATAAGCGTGGCGGTGGCTGAGATGCGATCTTTGTGTTTATGGGTTCCATTCAAAGCGGCAGCCCCCCATCTCCACCCAGCCATATTTCCATGGTCCTCTGGAAATCACTGCGCATGGATAGACTGTGTATGAGTGACATTTCCAGGCCATTAACATCCTTTGCCTGCAATGAATTTTATAGAAGTCAATCTAGTAACGTGACATTTAAGCCTTCCATTTAATGCAAGCCCCTGCAGCTCAGTCCTCGTGCGAAACGAGCTAAAGTAGGAAACTATGGAACATGAAGTCCGATGATGTTAAGTTTCTGTCAGGCAATGAAGAGGAGTCCTGTCGGGTCCACTGATTCTTAACAATGTAAAGGCTTCCTTTCCGAATCCTTTGCATGTTTAAAGCCAACAGCTAATTCCTCATTACACTAATGAGAAGAGCTACATGTGTTATGTAAGATCACGTCAGTCAGAGGCTTAGTGTGATATGTCACATTTGATTTGGAGACTCAGAAAGGACTTTTATTGAAGCATATCTCTTGAGCATGTGCACGCTGAAGAAGTTACTTTAAAACTATAACAACTAAGTAGTTAAGTGAATGTCCTGCATGTACTGAAAGAAATAATTAATTGCACTACTCTAATGAGGATGTCTATAGAGTCAGAGACAAAAGGCATGGACCCACATTTATTCATTTTCCAGGATAAACCTTTGTTTATCATTTCTGATGTGACATAAATTGAACAAGTGAAACATGTCTCAGAGCAATATATTAATTCAACTGAGTAAAATGCCTACAGCATACTATGATGTGGAGTGTGTTCGGCACACAGCCAAATACATAATCAATGTATAATGTTTTGCATAATCAATGCATGTGAGACAGAAGAAAATTGACTTGAAGGTCAAATTTTAGTTTTGCTGAGTCAGCGTAAAAGAAATTACATCATGTAATTGATGTTGGTGTACAACTCAGAATGTTTGATCAAACAGGTCCTGCATATAACAACAAATATGTCTGAACACGTCTGTGCATGTGGACATATAACGTGGTGTACAGCAAGGAGATGTGTGTCCATTTTGAGAAGTATTAAAATGTGTTCCAGGTTGCTGTTATGCATATCTGTTCTGTCTATTCACTTTCAGATTCTCACGAGCTGAAGACCTGAAAAAGACTTTTTCTGCATTCAAATAATTACTGCATGCGTCAAAAGGCTGGACCATAATTTGGCTCTAATCAAACAATTATTCCAAGTAAGTGGACTGTCTATATCCAGCACCTTTCCTCATTTACCTGCCTGTACGCACTCACCATGATAATGGTGAAGCTAACGCACAATGCCTAACAATCAGGAGTTAACAGGTTTTCAGTATCTTCCTTAAGAACATGCGCGAGCCTTGTCTTCCTATACAACTAAACTGCATTCAGAAATATGTTTGGGGTGGAAACATATTTTCTCCATCATTTTGTTTGTGATGTATTAGAAATACACTGTCAATCAATTCCACTCTCCAGCTTTCTCTCCTTTTTATCCAACCAGTCCTGTAATATGCGATATACACGATTTGCCACCCTGGTAACCCAGAAAAATGGAGAAGTTTCATGAATTTTAACTCAAACTATGATAGTTCCCTAAACCTAAAAACAAGTGGATTGAATTTATGAACTAAAAATTGAGCAAAAAATTATACTTAGGTCATGAACTAATGTTCCAACACAGGACATGAACCTGGGAATTTTTTGTGTTGCACGAATACCACCATGATTTCTCCATCCTCCGAACACACACTTTATGTCTTTCTTGCAAATGGAAATGTTTCCTACTATGTCTGTTCCCTCAATGGAAGAAAAACAAATGTCTTTCAAAACATAATTGAGAAAAGCAGTTTAGCTTGTGAGACACAGTTGCACATGTGGACTTGAGGGTCGGTGATGCAAATCCTAATGCTCACCTTGAAATTAATACGTCAGACGTAAGACATCTCACATTAGCAGCTGAGTCACAGCTAGGCAATATTTACTTGTTGACACAAATGTAGACAGTGGAGAAAATTGCAAAAGTATGTGTATGGAGGAAATGAAAGACATGGAAGACACAGTATATGACACAACTTGTCGACCTCACCTGTTTTGCAGAAGTTGACGTTCTTTGGTTGTTTTACATTGATAATGATAAAAAGGAAGATGATTGCTACAGTAATAATGGAACTGTAAAAGTAGAAACTGAATGCGAAGTTCGAAAATTTGTTTCTGGATCTTGAGGACCTTATTAGAAAACGAACTCCGACTTTAGAGAGCTTGATGAACTTTCCGAATTCAAAACCTAACTTGAAATTTGCCACACATATGCAGACTCACAATGCATGCACACACTTACGATGATCAATTATCTACAAGGGAGCCAAGTAATGATTTTGAACTGTCATGGCAATGGAACACTGAAAGAAAGAGCAGAAATAAAAGAGGAAGCGAGAGTATGGAGGTGGGGACAGGTGCAGACGAGGAGGGGAGTGGTGGGGTTTCCCTCTCTGTTCTCTGGCTGCAGACCTTTTTGAATAGCCCTGGGTTCAGAGCCTCGTTTGTCATGTGGACAGCTCTGCCTATAGCTCAGATACTTGGTGTGTGAGTGTGTGTGGAGACACGACTCTGAAGAGAAATCATTTGCATATCCCAGAACCCAGCGGCATTCACCGACACTCTCTCAATCAGAGGGTTTTTTGGATTTTGTTTGAATAATGCAAGTTATGAAAGATAGGATTCATTCACGGCCAAAAATAGCAACAGCAGAATGAATCCCCTCAGGTGTGACTGCGCTTGTGTGTGCTTGGTTGGTGATGGTGTTTGTGAAAACCTATTACAGCTGATGGGCCAGAGTGATAGCCTGCTCACAGCTCTAGTGCTTGATGAGTGTGTGTCTGTGTGTGTGTGTGTTGGAGTGCGTTATGCATGGATCACAATCTGCAGTGATAGCCTCTGATAATTACAAAAACGCTATCGCACTATTTGCCTACAAGATGCAATTTGTCAATGCTTCTCCTGTGATCAAAGCGCACATCTCTTTGCATATAAATGTACAGCATTAACATTAATAGGCCTGAATGTGTTGCATCTCTTCTATACATGTTTGTGTGTGCTTCACTTGTGTCTGTCTGTGTGTGTGTTCTATTATTATCTGCTACCAAGGGCCCCCTCTTTAATGTTTGGTTCCACAGTCTCAGAGGGGCTTATCTGTGTTCATTTGCGTAGACATGTGTGCGTTACTGTTTGAGTGTGTGATATTCATCAAGTATAGTACAGCGTCAACAAAGACCGTCTGGGGACCAGTCAGCAGCCCAGTGAAAGATGCACCTGGGTGTTTTTTTCCCAGTCACAGCATGATGACTCGATGTATTTGACTTGTATGACACAGCTGTGCGCACACCACTGTGTGTGTCTCAGACTACCATCCTCAGAAGAAATAGATTTCATATTCTCTGTTGCCAGCCTGCCTTTGCAGTGTCTTCCTGGAGATGGATGGCTTCTCATACTGTTGTTGATGTGTGTGTGTGTGTGTGTTTTCTCATGTGAGAGTGAATGACTATATGCACAGCATGTGGACTGTATATGTGTGTGTGCATGTGGGGTTACAGCAGAAGTACATGGGAAAGCCCCAGAGTGGAAAACCAGCTGAAATCTTTCACATATTTCATACCATTTTTACATTTTCTCATTCTATATTTCTTGCAATCTGTCTCAATCTGATTCTATTTTTATTGCTCCTGTTCTGCATTTGTGCGGATTATAGTGATTTCAAACAACAGCTTGAACACCTGTAAAATCTGAAGCCTTTCAACACAACAGTCCTGCAAAAAAACTGCACCTTAGTGGAACTTCTGCTACTCAATATTTGATGATTGCGGTTGTGTTTTGATAGCTTGTTCCATTTTGGATCCAGTTCAACATTCGCTGTGCTCTCACGCTAATGAAACTCACATGGAATCTTTGCATTTTTTCTTGCTTGTTTTATAGCAGAGAGTAATGAAAAATATTAATATATGTGGCAATGCAGTTTTAGCCAGCACGGATAAACTATTTAATCAGCTGAAATCATAGATGTTGCTGGCAGCAGATTATATTGGCAGCAGTCAATTATAGGTAAAAGGGTACACCAACAAATCTGTGCACTCAGGTAAAGTTAATGACGTCAATTTATGAAATCTTACATAAATATCATGCTAAAAATTTAAGCTTATCAACGTATAAGACATGTATGTTGAAGCAGGCTGCTTGGAAAAAATAAGATTTTAATGAACAAAATTGCCATCTTCTGTATTAACTTGTAACCACTGATGACAGACTGAAAACATGATTTTGGAATATTTTTGAAAATTTACCAAGAATCAAAAATGGAACTCATTAATCTGTTAAAGTTTTATAACAGTTTGTTGTAGAACTAAAAACTGTGGTCAGGTCCATCTTGTTTACTTTAATTAATTAATTAATTCTTTGAGATGTGTCTTCAGCTTAGAGTCTACCTGTGGCAAATTTAGGTAGATGGACATAGTTCCAAAGGCACACACCTGTGTATATAAGGTTGAACTTCATGACAAAAATCAAGTCATGAAGGACAAGGAACTCTTTGTAGAGCTCAATGTGAAACTGTGGCAAGACATGATTGAAGGGAAGGTACAATACCATCCCTATAGTGAAGCACGGTGGTGGCAGCATCATATCTTAGCAGTGTTTCTCAGCAGCAGGGGCAGGAAGGCTGGCCAGTACAAAGGGGGACTGAGTGCAGCAAGACAACCTGCTCCAGAGAGCATCAACCTGAAGCTGGGGTAAGATCTTACCTTTCAGCATGACTATGACCCAAAGCATACAGCCCAGACAATGTTGAGGTGGTTTCAGGACAAGTCACTGACTGTCCTGAAGTGACTCAGCCAAAGCCTCAGAAATAAAGCTTACAGAACATCTGTGGAGAGCCCTGCAGATAGCAGTACACAGATGCTTCCCATACACTCTGATGAAGATTGAGAGGATCTGCCAGGAAGAAAGGGACAAACTGCCTAAATCCAGGTGTGCAAATCCTGTAGACTTATCCAAGAACACACAAAGCCACTTGCTTCCCAAAGGGCTTTTACAAAGTACTGAGGTCAGGGTCCGAAACCTTTTTACAAATGATGGTTTTCAGATCCAGATTCTCGATAATTTGCAATATTTTCTAAAAACACGTTTTTACTAAACTTTCTCATTTTGGGTTATTGAGTGCAGATTGATGATTAAAAAATAAATGAATAAAACCAGGCATGACTACATTTATTCTTCCATGTCATAAGGATTCAGATTTAATCGATGGAGTATTCAGTATCAGTATTTGCCTATTATTACAATATGATTATTATGTGATTACAAGATTAAGTAAACTTGGAAATGTATTTATGCTACAGCTAATTTTAATTCAGTGAAATAGTCCTTTCTTGTGACAGCTGGGACTTCTGCTGACTACAACACAACATCTGGTGAGAGCTACATTTGTGCAAGTAACACAATTGATTTGACAGTACTAGATACATGTTACTGATGCTTCAAAACACAACTTGAGTACCTTTCAAGTACACATCTCTCCCGTCATCCTTCTTTTCTTTTTTCATTATCCTAACATCCAATGTTCCCTCATCTCATCATCAACAATCTGCTGCCTTGACGAGTAACAAGCAGTTGAAAGAACAGAGGTTTCACCTGCATCCCATCATCTTGGCAGCAGCAACGATACTCATACATCCTAAATGTTGTGATCTCTGTCATTGTTTGGCATGCACTTGTTATTTCTCCGAGTTTTCTTCCGCTCATTATATTTTGCAGTTTCCCTCCTTTCCTGTTGATGTTTTATCCACCTCCTCCTCATCCTGCTCAATGCTGTCTTGGGTCTGAGGTTCAGTATTTGGCATTTCACTCCTGCTGAGAGATTAATTAGCCATCTACCTCTGAGATTGGTGTAGGTGCCTCCTGGAATCCTTCACTTTGCCTTGCCATCTCTCTCTCTCTGTCTCTTATAGTCACTCACAATTCATTTCTTCTTTTCTTTTTTTACACTTTGTCTCATTTTCGTCCTTCCACTGTGGAGCCCGTTGCTGTATCTGGTATTCTCATGAGATACTGTAGCGATGACGGCACACTCGATTTCCACATTTCAGCTTAAATCTAATTGCTTCTGTCTTTGCATTTAGAGAGAAAACTAAATTTGATAGATGTCTACTTGATGCACTTGAGGCAGGCTGTGTTATTGAACAGTTTATTTGTATTCAAACCACGAGCTTGTCTGCGGGGCTTACATGCTGTATGTAGAAAGGATGTAAAGCAAATAGGTCACCAGAGACATAAGCTTTAGGCTTTGTTGAGAAAAGGATCAATCCCAGCTAGAGGACGAGACCAAGAAGGATCAAAAAGATTTGTGTTATTTGACACATTAAAAATATCTGAGCTCAGATTTGTGCCACAAAGCAAAAGGACAAACATTAAAAATGACATGTTTCCTTCCCCTTTCCTCTTAAAAGGAATATCGATGTAAGACCCCTGGCCAGGCTGAAAGCACTTTACATGCAAAAAAACCTCCCAACAAACTGCTTGTCATAATTTTATGCTTTTGGAAAAACTAAGCTGCCGCAGCTCCTTGCTGTCTCTCCATAACTAACAGCACTCTATTTTAAACTTTCATGTGTTTCCAGAGTGAGTCCAAAGCAGAGTAAATGCTGTGGGAGGAGGTCTTGTCAGGCTACGTTAAATAAGAGCTGCGGTAAGACAAAAGTGAGCAACACAGTCCGTCAGTTCAGCTGATGAGAAGCATATTTTACACCATCGGTTCACAACTCTTGTACATGTTTTAGAATGTATTTCAGGCTTTCAGCATATCCATTTAAATTCTGCATAAATTCAGGTATTTACACACAACCACAAGTTGGATTCTGAAGTAGAAACAGATACTAAATCGACAAAAAAATACATTTTTAAAAAAAGCTGCAGAGGAGGTTGTTCTACATTTAATTTACACCAGCCTTTGTTGTGTTGCCTCCATCTCCAACTACAAATATGTTTGAAAAACTGCATTATTTGGAAAAAACATTGTATGCTTACATGTCTCTCAAAGCATCCGAGTCATTCACTTTGCATGAACTGCATGGAAAAGGTTGAAATATTGATGTTGCTACATTTACTGTGGAGGCTAGGTTTCTATTTTCACACATTACAGTCTGCAGGTGCAACATGCTGCCAGTCAGATTCCCTTCTGATGTAGAACTTACAGGACAGAGACATGAAATCTACTGTGATGTATTTACTGGTACCAGAAATAATCAAGAAACTGAGCCACCTTGAGTAGGACTTTTTGAAGGACGGCTGTTCTAAACTAGAAACATTTCATATTATCCCCTGTACTGTGAATGCTAAGGATTGAAATTAGGCTTTAGTAGCTTTTGCCATCATGATACGCACAAAAGAATGTACATTGTGAAGAAAAAAAATGCCGCATAAATTCTGAAATGGTATATTTAGTTTTAATTTACTTCAGCGCTTTATATTAAAGACAGGTATTTCTCTATAATTTTGATGCCGTATCCAATTTTGTTTGTCATTTGTTGTGCTGAAAGTGTGGAATTTATCATTTCCTCCAGAAGTTTAACAGCAAATTCTGTAGCTCTTACTGAGGAAATGGATAAAAACTGTATTTCCAGGGGGAAAAAAAGTTGAACCACAGAAATCCACATTATAATCCAATACATCATGTGAGTTTTTCAGCCTACAGGTAGTTCTACAGAACACTGAAATTCTTTTTTTTTGCATATCCCAACTTGGGTCAGAGCACAAGGTCAGTCCCATGATTTAGTGCCCCTAGAGCAGCAGAAAGACTTAAGAGCCTTGGCCAAGTGCCCAACGGTGGCAGCTTGGTGGTGCTGGTACTTTTGCTCCTGTATTTTTGGTTTTGGAATAGCTAAAAACAGGCACCAACCCTCCATACTTATTACATGCTGAGCAACTCTCTAAATACAGCATCATGTGCACCATCAAGGCATGTGGAGAAATCCAGAACTAGTTACGAAGCTATGATTGGGCAGTCACTGTTTAGAGGAGAGTTTTATCAGTCACTTAACAGCTCCTACTGTTGACATGATTATGTTGTGACGCAGCTCCAAGTACTATGATTTGTGTTCACACAGACCTACATGACTAAGATTCGCTGACCTCTGTGTTAACAACAGACTTTTGGCTTCAATTTCACTGTGACTCATAAGCTGCACTGACACAGCAAAGAGGCTTTTCCTAGGGAGACAACATGTGGAGTCATTTCACCCGTTCTATAATCAAATGATTTCTCCCGTTGTGCAAGTATTCTTCATCTGAATGTGTATGATAGAGCACTGGCTCGTGGAATATTGCTGTGCACTGTATATATTGACTACAAAATTGTGTACACTGTGTGTGTACATTTGAAGAACTCTGGATCAATTCATTTATTTGCTTTTAGTTTGATTTTTGGTTTTCCATCCCGTCCAAAATCCCCTGTTCCCCGTCACTTTGAAGGAGAACTTTAATAAACACTTGCCTCCTGACAGTGTGGGTTTCCACATCATTTGTGTTTGACAATGTGTTAATTTTCCTCTTTGATTCATGTGTATTTTGACTGCAACAAATGTGCATAAAAGTTTCCAAACTGCCGTGCATGTTATGTATAGATATTCACCCTCATGTGATCAATTCCAATGATAACCCTCCATTTTCAATCAAGCTCCCATTAGTGCAGAATGCGATAAGTGTAGCTAAGCCCCAGTGTGACTGCAGGGATTTGAGCTTTGGCAACAATAATTAGAGATGATTGCTGTGTAGTCACACAGACAACATTCTCTCATCCTTTACTTCCAGTTGAAAGACTTTGTTGAATCGTCTCTCTAACACAATAAGATAAAGCTTCACTGAGATTACTTTCATGTCCAATTTTCTCTGCTTTAAGATCATTGGCTGAAAATGTGTCTTTGTTTTTGTGCTATACTTGCACTGAGACAAGACGGGACAAAGCACTTCTTATTCCATCCTCCTCTTGTGCCCTTTTTTGTTCTTGATACAACTTTTCTCGGTCCGTCCTTGCCTCTTTCTATTTCCTCCTCATGTGCATTTTCTTATCTCATCACAGATGACTTTGTTGTTGCTTTTTTTTTAGTTTGCACATGAAGGTTTGAGGAATCAGCAATGCCCTCCGGCCTTTCTTTTCATTCAGTTCACATCTCAAATTTAAAGGAAAATGCAATTTTTTCCCTGCACCTTTAATGCTTTTATTATTTTTCCTGCTAAAGGCAAAGAAAACAAACAGTACAAAGAGTCATAAATCAGAGATCTTATGAACTGTATATTGGATGGTTGGGTATATACATGGCTAATTTAAATGTTGTCAAGCACTGTGTTGCTTTAACTGTATGAAAAGTGCTATATAAATAAAGTTTGATTGATTGATTGATTGATTGATTGATTGATTGATTGATTGATTGATTGATTGATTGATTGATTGATAATAGTGAAAAAATTGAAATTGATTTTAAAGGTTCAGGTCTTCATCCTGTGGCTGATGTATACTAGTTATTGATTGTGTCCCAGAGCTGCCAGCTTTGGCTTGGAATGGTCTTTCATGTAAACTGTTCTGTTAAACATATATCTTTTTTAATTTATAATTTTTACTCTTACTCTTTGCTGACACACATTAATGCCAGCCTGAACACACCGGGTTATATAGACAGTGCACAAAAGGAAAATCCCTTTTTAAAAATCACAACCTCTAACCAAAGACATCCTTCGGTGAGCAGTCGACATCAATCTGTAGTTGAGATTTTACACATTTGCTCAGGACAGAAGAGAGCGGACAGAAAGCATGGAGATAAAGTGGCAGAATCAGACTGAAAATGAAGCACACTGGCCCAAATATAAGACTTTCTGTGAATTAGGTTTGCGGGGTCGTCTGTTCTGGGGTTAGACAACTATGTTCACAGTATCAGCTGTATTTTTTTCTTCAAAGTAATTGAAGACCTGTTACCTCTCTTTAATTAAATGCAGGGATTCATTGTAAAGATTAAAATGTATTCATTTTTTAAAATCACGGGTGTCAAACATAAGGCCCGAGGGACGACTTTGCAAAAGTGTGAAAATTACAGAGACAACATTAACTGCAATTTTTCAATAAATGTAACTGCGATTTTAAATTGTCCACTGAACTGCCAAACTTTTATGTATTTGTTATGTATAAATGTTATACATTTACAAGGCAGGGGGATAATTTAACTCTTTTCCTGTACAGGTGGTCAGGATTACTATACACGTGGAAATTAATGTAAATTTAAAATAATTTCTAGATCTTGACAAGTTGTTTTGATCATGCAAAAAAATATAACAATATTTTTTTTTTTTTAAATGGCAATTCAACATTACAAAAGTAACTTTGTGCAAAAAATTCAATGTAAACATGCATCTTTAAAAAGCATTTCCTCTTTCGGGACAGAAGTTTTGTACAAATATTAACCAAACTGTCAAAAATGAGGTTATCTCTGACATTGTGATTTCATTGGCAACCCAGATTCTTACTTGTCTGCACCGCAGAAAACCTACCCAGTATATTGGCCTGATTCTTAAACCCTGTATACATTTACAACCCCATCTTCTGTCCAAATGTGGACAATATACTGCAGCACCTAACCTTTATGACTGAATGGTTTGTGCTTTTGCAGTTAAACTGTAATCTGCAAGTTGTAATGTGTAAATGATAAACTGAGGCATAATATTGTTGAAATAGCACTTATTTTTCTAAAGAAATTCCAGGCTGTTCATTAAAGATGAACATTTCAGAATGTACTTTTTTGCACTAAAAGAAAGGGAATTTTTTTAAAGTTGTGGTTATTTACAGTGCCGTAGCAAGGGTTCCCTGGGGCCCCAAGCAAAAAGTAACAGGGGGCCCTCTGAAGTACTGATGGAAATATGGGGTGTAATAAATTATACTTTGCCATTATAAGGAATTGCCACAGGTCAAAGAAGTTGTTATATGCATGTAGTTTTTATTTTAGCATGTACTCAAAAAATGTAAACATTGAGTGTAAACATTAAGTGACAATGACATTGAAAATCTAGTACCCTGGCAAATTCAACAAGAATAAGAACAAGATAAATAAATATATGTTTGTTTGTAAAGTGTCACAGTTTTTAAAATGCTTTTAGAAAAGAAAAACTATAAAAAAATTATAAACACCACAACAATAAAAGCAAACCACATAATCAAATAAAATAAAAAATGTTTTCATTTACTGAAGAGCAGCTGCACACGCTGTCGGTACCTCTCTCTCCCCCTCTCCCTCTGTCTGACAGAGAGAAGGAGGTGAGGGAGGGGCGAGTTTGACTCACGGCAGAGGGGGCCCCTTCAGGGGCTCTGCGACGGGCGGTTGTCATTGCACCTTGTAACTGCAGCTGTCTAGTGAATGTATTCTGTCGCTGTTTGTGTCAAGTCTGTTGGCCCACTTGGGCCCCTTCCTAGCTATGGGGCCCCAAGCAATTGCCTGCCTTGCCTAATGGAAAGCTACGGCTCTGGTTATTAGGGTCCGAGCACCAACGGTGCGAAGACCCTATTGGAATGCAAGGGTTTCTTATTATTAGGGTCCGAGCACCAACGGTGCGAAGACCCTAATGGAATGCTAGGGTTTATTATTATTATTATTATTATTATTATTATTATTATTATTATTATTATTATTATTAGGGTCCGAGCACCAACGGTGCGAAGACCCTATTGGAATGCAAGGAATTATTCTTCTTATTAGGGTCCGAGCACCGACTGGTGCGAAGACCCTATTGGAATGCAAGGAATTATTTATTATTATTATTATTATTATTATTATTATTATTATTATTATTATCATTATTATTGTTCTTTTCCGGACTTTTGAATTGCCTTTTTGGCGGCCTTATCATACCCCAAAACGCATCAAACGTGGCATGCTCATCAGGCCTCGCGAAAAATTTGATATTTTATGGGAGTTGCGCATGTGTGTGGCAAAATGGCTCCATAGCGCCCCCTGGAAAATTGAAAATTTGGTCATTAGGCCAACTTGCACGACGTTTCATCTACAGCTACAAAATTTTGTAGGCACATTCAGCACATCAGGAAACCCAAAAAAGTCAATCATGGCCACGCCCTAAACCCAACAGGAAGTCGGCCATCTTGAATTAGCTGTAAATTTTTCAAAATTAATAACTCATCGGGGATAAGTCCGAGAGACGTCAAATTTGGCCAATATATGCAAACACGCGACCTGATGAAAAGTTATCCAAATGTTCATCTCATTTCAAAGGGCGTGGCCATGGCGACTCCCAAAAAAATGGATCCTTCGCCATGAAACAGGAAGTGGTGTCTAACTCAGCTGTACATGCTCCAATCTGCCTGAAATTTGACATGTGTGATCAATGTCCAGCCCTGACAATATCCATGTGGTTATATTCATTCACAGTCATAGCGCCACCTTGTGGTAGCAGGAAATTGACATTTTTCACACTTTGATGTACTATTCTTAGCACGTTGATCAGATTCACCTCAAATGTGGTAACATAAGCCTGAACACATTGATGATGATTCCCAAAGAAAATGGTGACTCGTCGTCAAGGGGCGTGTCTGTGGCATTGCGGCGAATTTCGATTTCTCGCCATAAAAATTGAATTATTAATATCTCAGCTGGAAATGATCCAATCCGGACCAAACTTGATGTGATGGACACCAGTCCGGTTCTGAACACATCCACATTCATAAATTTAGAAATACTCATAGCGCCACCTATTGGCAACAGGAAGAAATTGTCATTACATTTGCACGTGCCATTGCCTGATACTTTGTCATATGATTCTGAAAATTGGTCAGGTGAGTGACCACACATTGACGATGGCACAGTGTGAAGATTTTGACGATTCATAAAACGCTGTTGCCGTGGCAACGTATCGTTGCCGGAATAAACAAAGTACTTTTTGACAGGTTAAAAATGCTCAAATGCTCGCCAAAATTACCACACATATCTGGACCGGCAACCCATTTCAGATTTTAGGGAAACTGCACATGTGTTTGGCAAAATGGCTCCATAGCGCCACCTGGAAAATTTCAAACATTTACTACGGCCAGTACGTGTCACCTAGAATTATGAAACTTGGTAGGCATATGTAACTCGTCAAGACACACCAAAATGTAATTGACAGCCATGCCCAAAACCCAACAGGAAGTCGGCCATTTTGATATGTCATACGTTTTGACGATTTTGGGTCATTTTTGTACATTTTCAAAAGCTTTAAACTCACATAGGGTAACACCGAGAGAGCTGAAATTCGGCCAGGATGTAGTCCAGGCATGGGTGATCAAAAGTTATCAAAATGCTCACCTTAAGTCTGAGGGCGTGGCCATGGCGGCCTCGTGAATTTTGATGCTTCGCCATGAAACATCAACTGCTGTGTAACTGCCCTAAACATGGTCCAATCTGCCTCAAACTTTACAGGTGTGATCAGAGTCCAGTCCTGATCACATCCATAGGCCGACATAAACTCTCGGTCGCAGCGCCACCTGGTGGTTGGAAGGAAATGCTCTATAACTAGCCTGTACATGGTCCGATCTGCCTGAAATTTTACGTGTGATCAGAGTCTGACCCTGATCACATCCATAGGCCAATATACACTCTCGGTCGCAGCGCCACCTGGTGGATGGACAGGAAAAGCTCTAGAAGTAGCCTGAATATGCTCCAATCTGCCTGAAATTTTGCACGTGTGATCAGAGTCCAGCCCTCATCGCATCCATAGGCCGACATGCACTCTCGGTCGCAGCGCCACCTGGTGGATGTGCGTGGATTCGCCGACCAGCAAGGATGCGAGGACCCGTCCAACGCTGCTTGCAGCTTTAGTTTACTTTTTGATCGCAACAACTTGTCAAGATATGGAAATGATTTTAATTTGATATTCATTTCCACGTGTAGTAATCCTGACACCACAGCATACAAACTAAACAGGAACTATTAAGGAAGAAGTTTCGGTTATCTCCCTGCCTTGTAAATGGAGAAAATTTATTTTTAAAAAATGCATAAAAGTTTTCTTGGTGCATGAACTGAGGCTGCTGACTGACCTTATATTGCACAATGTTCAATGTCTTTAAATATTTTCACAGTAAGGATTCATCTGTCGATCTATCTATACCTGAAACCTGATCCTCTGTATATAGTCTTCTACATGTTTGTTGTTTTTTTTTTTTTTAAGAATGAAGTCATCTGTATATAATGCTATGGGCAATTTTTGCACCGTTTTTTTCTTATTTATTCTTGCACTGCCTTTATACTCTTATACTTTCTCCTTTCCTAAGGAAGAAGTTTCGGTTATTTACCCAGTTATGTTTGAAATGTAACATTACTTCTTCAGCTCAGTGCATCAGTGATCATATTGGTTTAGTGGTTGGAAGTCAATAAAACATTAGCGTCAGTCAAACTGAATGCGTCAGTGGATGGAAGTGGTGGTTGCCTTGTGCTGCTCTTCACTTGACTGCAGCTCCATGGCTCCATCTGCTGGACGGCCAGAAGTGCAGCAGCTGATGGCAGCTTCTTTGACCTCACGCTGCTGTCAGACCCACAGATTAGGGTTTATTTCAGATATATATAATAGAAAATAGTAATTAAAAAATAAGCTGATGTTGTATTTTTGCAGCAGTGAGTTTTACAGGGTTAAGAGCAACCAGTCAAAGGTTATTACTGAGGATTTTAAACAAAAACATTCAGGCAAACAGTTAACATCATAGGGTGCCTGACATGTTTGTTTTTTTTCCGGGTCGATACAGATTTTTTTTGTAATCAAGGAGATCAATAACCAAGATTTGGAATCACTACACATTTGCAGAAAAAATAAAGTTTTTGAACAGCACATAAAGTTAAATTAAAATTAAAATAATCACGAGTTGCAGCCTTTGCTTATTTATGTTTTACATGCTGAAGTTGTCCTTCAGTGTTTCACTGATCAGATTGTGCTGTGGGCAGGAACAAGATCACAGGGAGGCAGCTGCAGCAGACCCAAAGTAGTTTCACATTCATTTATCTGATCAGATTTCAGGGGGCTTTTTTTTTTTTTTTTTTTTTTTTTTAAGAAATGGGACCAATAATTGAAAACATGCTAAATATCAGATGGGATCATTGGTGTCACAGGACATCTGCAGACACAGGTCAAAGATTACAAGGAGTTTATTTAACGAATGAAACTAAAACCAACACAGAAAGGATAACTAAACCAAGGTGAAAACAAAAAGGGGAAACCAGACTAATTGTAGGAGAAAGGTTCTGGTTTCAAAGTCTGTGGTCTGGCAGAGAGCGGAAGAATGAAGAACCGGGCCTTCGTGGATTAAGGTGATTGAGAACAGGTGAATCAACCCCCACACCTGTGAGAGAGATGGATGGATGGATGGATGGATGGATGGATGGATGGATGGATGGATGGATGGATGGATGGATGGATGGATGGATGGATGGATGGATGGATAGATGGATGGATGGATGGATGGATGGATAGATACGTAGGGAGGTAGATGGACCATAGATAGATGGATGGATAGGTAGATCCTGCAGTGGGGAAATTTTCAGTGTGGCAGTAGCAGATAGGAAAAAAAGTTAAAAAAAAAAAAAAGCAGCACTCAGTGCACAGATATAAATAGATGCTTTCTCCTTAGAGAAGAAATAGAAATGCTTGTAAAAAAAAAAAAAACCCTGTGAAATTGCACATATTGACTTATTTACATTTTATTGCAGTTACTTCATGGGTGATCTGAACTACTGGGAGCAGGCTTGATTGAACACAGTCTGACTGCTGCAGGAAGGAAGGACCTCCTTCAAACATCGTGGGTGAAGCAGTCTGTCCCTGAAGGAGCTGCCGGTGATGGTCCTGTTTCCTGCAGGGGGTGGGAGATGTCCTCCATGATAGACAACAGCTTTGTCATCATCCTCCTGTCTACCACCAGCCCAGGACAGAGCTTGCTTTCTTAACCAGTTTCTTTAGTCTCTTCCTGTCTGCAGCCGTGATGCTGCTGCTCCAGCAGACCAGTCCATACAGGATGGCTGATACCACCACACAACCATAAAAGGTCCTCAGAATTGCTCCCTGCACCCCGAAGGACCTCAGTTTCCTGAGCAGGTGAAGTCTGTTCTGACCTTTCTTACACTGTGCGTTGGTGTTCTATCTCTAGACATGTTTGAATGTCTTTATCGATAAATGCTCAAACATATGTTGAGTGTCAGCTCAGCTCTTTGTTCCATACATGTAAATGTTCCTATGTGATTGGTGTCTTGCAGTCAGAGTGTAAAGAATTGAAGCTGTCAGAGGCTTTCTGTGGTGAAGAGGCTGCAGGACATCAGCTGCTCCAACAGGTGAAGCCTTTGTTCTTTGGCTCCAACCAGAAGCAGCAATAAATCAGCATGAGCTGCAGCTTATCCACCTCATAGAGTGTATAATAAAGAAACCAAGAGGTTTTAGTTGATAGCTGTCGCTAGCAGTGTGTTGTTCAGGTTGTGAGGAGAAGTAAAAAGCTTACAGCATCTGGTATTCCCAGGTAGTCTCCCATCCAAATACTAACCAGGCCCAACCCTGCTTAGCTTTGCAGATCAGATGAGATCTGGTGTATTCAGTCTCAGAAACAAACCTCACATGATTCAGATCTCCACTCACACCTTTTATTTGTCGTTTGGTTGCGCCAGTACTAATTGATAGCATCATTTTAGCAAAGTTAGAGCAACATCTTGTAGGACAGGTGGTGTAGAGGTAAGTTTTTTGCCTCCCCGGTACCTTAGTACCTTTATTATCTTCACTTTCTTAATACTTTTGTGTACCATCATTTACGAAAACTAACAGCTACACCCAGTAGGAAGGATAGTGCAGTGGTAGGTTATCTGCCTCTCATCCAGGAGGTCCTTGGTTTGAATCCAGCTCAAGGCTCTTTTTACAGTTTGGCTGCATGACAACCTCTTGCAACCATCATTACAACAAACTCCACCAAGGACCTTGTGTGACAGATAGCTCACACAGAGGGTGTGTGTCTGTCATGTGGACGGTCATGGTTCGAATCCCCGCTGGGAACCTTGTGGAGGGTGATAGTGGAGTGGAAAGGTTGTGGTCTGGAGTGTCACTGGACTGGACTTCAAGGATGGATCCTGCAAAAAGGAAAACCTGGAGATTTACCCATAAGCAAGGCACGAAGGCACGAAGGCACGAAGGCACGAAGGCACGAAGGCACGAAGGCACGAAGGCACGAAGGCACGAAGGCACGAAGGCACGAAGGCACGAAGGCACGAAGGCACGAAGGCACGAAGGCACGAAGGCACGAAGGCACGAAGGCACGAAGGCACGAAGGCACGAAGGCACGAAGGCACGAAGGCACGAAGGCACGAAGGCACGAAGGCACGAAGGCACGAAGGCACGAAGGCACGAAGGCACGAAGGCACGAAGGCACGAAGGCACGAAGGCACGAAGGCACGAAGGCACGAAGGCACGAAGGCACGAAGGCACGAAGGCACGAAGGCACGAAGGCACGAAGGCACGAAGGCACGAAGGCACGAAGGCACGAAGGCACGAAGGCACGAAGGCAGATTTTGCCCAAATGTAAAAAAAAAAGCTTGAGCAGGGTGGGGGATCAAACCTGCACTCTCCAGGTTCCAAACCACCACCACTACCTCTGGACTACCAGTCCTACATACCCAAATACAGGCTTTTCTTCTATTCGTCAAGGCGGTGACATCAACACTGAAAGAAAAAAAAACAATCCACAAAATCAAAAAAAGAAGATAATCTACCTACAACTTTTAAAGAACACGCTAAAAAACACAATACTAAAAAGTCACACTCTTCTCCTCATCACTCATTTTTACATTTTAACACAATTTCAAAGCCACACAAATCACATTCTTCATGTCAAATCACTTCTCTTCACTACAAATGGGAGAGAACAGCAAACAAATAAAATACAACTTATGGCTTAAATATCTTCAAAATCTCTTTGCTATTCCTCTACATTCAAATTCCTCAACACCACTCAACAATCACCTGCAGGATCTCTTACTTCTTTCTTAGCTCTGACAAAACATCTTCAAGACTCTGAGAAGACAACTCATTTTCAACACATTTGCTGCTTCATCTAAGTGTCCACACACATCTCCAGTCATCCACAGGCCTCACCACTGATCAGCTGCACAAACTTACATGTTAAACTTCTCCAAAGATAAAATACAGGCCCTTCTGTCTGATCACAACTTTTACTGGTGGCTCATATTTCAAGTTCATTTCCTTGCAAAGTCTTTATTTTGGATTAAAGTGGGATCTGTGACCAGGCAGATCACTTGTTTATTCTTAGCATTTGGATTTCACTGACATTCCTGTCATGTAGAAAAATAGAAATATCTTTGCATTGATTCAGCTAAACTAACTGCAGACACTGAGAGGCGTAAAGTTCAACAAATGCTGTTTTTATTTACTTCACTGGTGACATCAGTAGATGCTTGCAGTGAAACCACCACTGCAAATATTTATGCATTTAAGTATTACAACTGAAAACTCCGTACAAACGTCCACTTCTAACACCACAAACATTGTCCAGAGGAAATGATATTAGCTGAACATAAAAACATGTAAAACAGCTCTGATGCTTTCATCCTGAGCTCCACTCAAACATTTCACTGTGCAGCAGCTCAGCAGTTTGTTTAAGAAAAGCATTTAGGTTCAATCTGTGAAGCCCAAAACCCACCAGCTTTGAAAAATGACACCATTTACCAGAGTCACAAACTGTAAAAACAGAAGGAATTGTTGGATTTTCTATGTGAATGTGTCGCCTCTCTAGTTAACTCACCCGGTTACGTCTCCATCCTGACGCTGCTCTGCTGGACCGGAGCTTCTGGACCAGCCGGGTGGACCTTCCTTCACAGATCTTCCCGGTGGGAGTGATTCTGAGTCGGCCTTGGTTGACTGCAAACTCCTTAAAATGGACACATGAGAGGAAATCGTGGACAAATCGATACAACAGCTTGTTCGGTTTGTCCTGTTCTTAAATGGGTAGAAAACTGCTGAGAGCTCTCAGTTCAATTCAATTTTCAATTCAATTTTATTTATATAGCGCCAATTACAGTCAAATTGTCTCGAGACGCTTTACAGAACCCATATGCCTGACCCCCAGAGCAAGCCGAAAGGCGACAGTGGCAAGGAAAACACCCTTTTAACAGGGAAAAAAACCTCGAGCAGAACCCGGCTCTAATGTGGGGGGAACCATCTGCCTGCTGGCCGGGCGGGTTGAGAGGGACAGAAGAGGTAGAAAGGTAGAGATAGAGGGGTAGAGGTAGAGATAGAGGGGTAGAGATAGAGAGGTGGGGGGTGGGACACAAGGACCATAAAATACAGCCACACATCTGAAGCATCCAGCATCCAGCTCTGGGACCAGGGACACTCGGAGAAAGGACACAGAAAGAAACAGAGTGAATGTAATGCAATAATGGTATATGTAGTAAATACATAGGTAGTTAGAGAAGGGCTCAGTGCATCAAGAGAGGTCACCCAGCAGCCTAGGCCTATAGCAGCATAACTAGGGGCAAACTAAAGGGACGTCAAGAGGGGAAGTCAGTTGTGCAAATGAAAACACCAGCTCACCCCGTCAGGGTCCCCCAGTCAGCCCTAACTATAAGCTTTGTCGAAAAGGAAGGTTTTAAGCCTGGTCTTAAAAATAGAGAGGGTGTCCGCCTCCCGAACCCAAACTGGGAGCTGGTTCCACAGGAGAGGCGCCTGATAACTGAAGGCTCTGCCTCCCATTCTACTTTTAGAGATTCTAGGAACAACAAGTAAGCCTGCAGTCTGAGAGCGAAGAGTTCTGCTAGGATAATATGGTACTATCATGTCTTTAAGATATGATGGAGATTGGTTGTTAAGAGCTTTATATGTCAGAAGAAGGATTTTGAATTCTATTCTAGATTTAACAGGAAGCCAATGAAGAGAATCCAATAGAATCCAATATTTCTCCAATATAGGAGAAATATGATCTCTCTTGCTAACTCCCGTCAGTACTCTGGCTGCAGCATTTTGGATCAGCTGTAGATGTTTCAGAGAGCTATTGGGACAACTTGATAATAAGGAATTACAGTAGTCAAGCCTAGAAGTAACAAATGCATGGACTAGTTTTTCTGCATCACTCTGAGACAGGATGTTCCTGATTTTCACAGTATTTCTCAGGTGGAAAAAGGAAGTCCTACAGATTTGTTTTATGTGCGAGTTAAAGGACATGTCCTGGTCAAAGATAACACCGAGGTTCCTCACAGTAGTACTGGAGGCCAATGTAATGCCATCCAGAGTAGCTATATGCTTTGAAAGCAATTCTCTAAGATGTTTGGGGCCAAATACAATGACTTCAGTCTTGTCTGAATTTAGTAGTAAGAAATTCTAGGTCATCCAGGTCTTTATGTCCTTAAGACAATCTTGCAGTCTAGCTAGCTGATTAGTTTCATTTGGCTTCATAGATAAATACAATTGAGTGTCGTCAGCATAACAATGGAAATTAATACAGTGCTTCCTAATAATGTTGCCTAAGGGAAGCATGTATAATGTGAACAGTATTGGTCCTAAGACAGAACCCTGAGGAACTCCATGATTAACCCTAGTATGCTCAGAAGAGTCATTGTTGACATGCACAAACTGGAACCTGTCTGATAAGTAGGATTTAAACCAGTCCAGTGCTGTCCCTTTAATGCCAATAGAATGTTCTAGTCGCTGTAATAAAAGTTTGTGGTCGATTGTATCGAATGCTGCACTAAGGTCCAATAAAATAAGTATAGAGACCAGTCCATTATCTGACGCTATGAGAAGGTCATTAGTAACTTTCACCAGAGCTGTTTCTGTGCTATGATGCACTCTGAAGCCTGACTGAAACTCTTCAAACAAGCTATTCCTTTGTAAATGTTCACATAATTGATTTGCAACTGTTCTTTCCAGAATTTTGGAGAGAAATGGGAGGTTGGAAACTGGTCTATAGTTGGCTAAAACATCTGGATCTAGAGTGGGCTTTTTAAGTAAAGGTTTGATTACAGCAACCTTAAAAGCCTGTGGTACATAACCTGTTACTAGAGAGAGATTAATCAGATCTAACATTGAGGAATCAGCTCTGACAGAGTGTTGCTCTGACTCCATGTGTGACTGAGGCTGGAGTGAACAGAGCTGCTGCTGCTCAGCTGCAGCTTCTTATTAGCACAACAACAGACGCTGCGTTCACTACGTCTGTGGGTGTGGAGCTGATAAAGAGGATCTTCACCACTGACCTGAGCTGCTGCCACACGGTGAGACGTCCAACAGAGTCACTGAGCAGCTGATGATGAAGAAGATGAAGGCTTCAGGAGGAGGTGGAGGAGGAGAAGCTGCAGGGCCACGAGACACTGAAGAGACAAACCAGAAATGATTCACACACTAGACATGAAGAAAAGAAAACATCAGAGAGTGTAAAATACAAGAATGAGTCCTGAACATCACAGGCGTAACCCGTAGAGCTACATGACCACACATGTTCTGGTCTTGAAAACGTGTATTAATCCAATAGAAAGTCTAGGGGTAGGGTTAGGGTTGGAGAGGAAGGTCCTTACAGTTGTAATGAAAAAAATAGGGTAATTAATATTACACATAAATATTTTTAATGTTAATACTAAGCAGCCGAATATTCTGAGAAATTAATCCGTGGTTTTTCCTTCAGCCGTTGTAGATCTAGATAACCTAAAGGTACAGTGCAACCACAACGGCTGAAGGAAAAACCCCAACTTTATTCTAAGAATTTTTTGGCTAGTGTGACTTAATATTAAATTATGAAAAAATGTATAATTTTATATCCATGTTTTTGGTACATTGCTACTGTCAGGACCTTCCTCTGTAACCCGAACCCTACCCCTAGACTTTCTATTGGATTGATACACCTTTGCTGACAGCCAACATGTGTGATCATATAGCTCTGCGGGTTAAGCCACTGACGCATGTAGTTGGTCCTCAATGCTGAGGCCCTGGTTCGATTCCCGCTCGCAACCCTGTGCTATATTAGTTGTTCTCATTCTTATTTCTACCCCATTGTCTGGCTGTCTCTCACTACGCCTATCCATCAATTAACTGCAAAAGACTACAACACTTATTTACAAATTTCCTGTTTATTTATTAAATACAATTCTTTAATTTCTTACATCTTTTTTCCCCCCATACTTTATAAAAGTTTAATTGTCTTAACTTTTTCCCATTTATTTAATTGCTTCTTTTTTATGTATTTTCTTTCTTTAATCTTCTTCTTCTTTCTAGAATTTAACACCAACCTTCAATTCTGGGTCATTTTTAGACATTTTGAAAAGCTATCAACTCAAACAGGGTAACACCGACAGATATGAAATTCAGCCAGGATGTACTCCAGGCATGGGTGATCAAAAGTTATCAAAATGCTCCACAAAAGTCTGAGGGCGTGGCCATGGCAGGCTCCCAAACTTTGATGCTTCGACATGACACATCAACTGCTGTGTAACTGCCCTAAACATACTCTAATCTGCCTCAGACTTTACATGTATGATCAGAGTCCCGCCCTGATGACATTCCCATGCTGAAATACAGCCACAGTCATAACGCCACCTGGTGGATAGAAGGAAAAGCTCTATAACTAGCCTGGACATGGTCCGATCTGCCTGAAATGTTATATCTGTCATCAGAGTGCGGACATGATCACATCCATAGGCCAATATACACTCTCGGTCGCAGCGCCACCTGGTGGACGTGCGTGGATTCGACGACGAGCATGGATGCGAGGACCCGTCCAACGCTGCTTGCAGCTTTAATACACTCTGATGAAGATTGAGAGGATCTGCCAGGAAGAAAGGGACAAACTGCCTAAATCCAGGTGTGCAAATCCTGTAGACTTATCCAAGAAGACACAAAGCCACTTGCTTCCCAAAGGGCTTTTACAAAGTACTGAGGTCAGGGTCCGAAACCTTTTTACAAATGATGGTTTTCAGATCCAGATTCTCGATAATTTGCAATATTTTCTAAAAACACGTTTTTACTAAACTTTCTCATTTTGGGTTACTGAGTGCAGACTGATGATTAAAAAATAAATGAATAAAACCAGGCATGACTACATTTATTCTTCCATGTCATAAGGATTCAGATTTAATCGATGGAGTATTCAGTATCAGTATTTGCCTATTATTACAATATGATTATTATGTGATTACAAGATTAAGTAAACTTGGAAATGTATTTATGCTACAGCTAATTTTAATTCAGTGAAATAGTCCTTTCTTGTGACAGCTGGGACTTCTGCTGACTCCAACACAACATCTGGTGAGAGCTACATTTGTGCAAGTAACACAATTGATTTGACAGTACTAGATACATGTTACTGATGCTTCAAAACACAACTTGAGTACCTTTCAAGTACACATCTCTCCCGTCATCCTTCTTTTCTTTTTTCATTATCCTAACATCCAATGTTCCCTCATCTCATCATCAACAATCTGCTGCCTTGACGAGTAACAAGCAGTTGAAAGAACAGAGGTTTCACCTGCATCTCATCATCTTGGCAGCAGCAACGATACTCATACATCCTAAATGTTGTGATCTCTGTCATTGTTTGGCATGCACTTGTTATTTCTCCGAGTTTTCTTCCGCTCATTATATTTTGCAGTTTCCCTCCTTTCCTGTTGATGTTTTATCCACCTCCTCCTCTTCCTGCTCAATGCTGTCTTGGGTCTGAGGTTCAGTATTTGGCATTTCACTCCTGCTGAGAGATTAATTAGCCATCTACCTCTGAGATTGGTGTAGGTGCCTCCTGGAATCCTTCACTTTGCCTTGCCATCTCTCTCTCTGTCTCTTATAGTCACTCACAATTCATTTCTTCTTTTCTTTTTTTACACTTTGTCTCATTTTCGTCCTTCCACTGTGGAGCCCGTTGCTGTATCTGGTATTCTCATGAGATACTGTAGCGATGACGGCACACTCGATTTCCACATTTCAGCTTAAATCTAATTGCTTCTGTCTTTGCATTTAGAGAGAAAACTAAATTTGATAGATGTCTACTTGATGCACTTGAGGCAGGCTGTGTTATTGAACAGTTTATTTGTATTCAAACCACGAGCTTGTCTGCGGGGCTTACATGCTGTATGTAGAAAGGATGTAAAGCAAATAGGTCACCAGAGACATAAGCTTTAGGCTTTGTTGAGAAAAGGATCAATCCCAGCTAGAGGACGAGACCAAGAAGGATCAAAAAGATTTGTGTTATTTGACACATTAAAAATATCTGAGCTCAGATTTGTGCCACAAAGCAAAAGGACAAACATTAAAAATGACATGTTTCCTTCCCCTTTCCTCTTAAAAGGAATATCGATGTAAGACCCCTGGCCAGGCTGAAAGCACTTTACATGCAAAAAAACCTCCCAACAAACTGCTTGTCATAATTTTATGCTTTTGGAAAAACTAAGCTGCCGCAGCTCCTTGCTGTCTCTCCATAACTAACAGCACTCTATTTTAAACTTTCATGTGTTTCCAGAGTGAGTCCAAAGCAGAGTAAATGCTGTGGGAGGAGGTCTTGTCAGGCTACGTTAAAGAGCTGCGGTAAGACAAAAGTGAGCAACACAGTCCGTCAGTTCAGCTGATGAGAAGCATATTTTACACCATCGGTTCACAACTCTTGTACATGTTTTAGAATGTATTTCAGGCTTTCAGCATATCCATTTAAATTCTGCATAAATTCAGGTATTTACACACAACCACAAGTTGGATTCTGAAGTAGAAACAGATACTAAATCGACAAAAAAATACATTTTTAAAAAAAGCTGCAGAGGAGGTTGTTCTACATTTAATTTACACCAGCCTTTGTCGTGTTGCCTCCATCTCCAACTACAAATATGTTTGAAAAACTGCATTATTTGGAAAAAACATTGTATGCTTACATGTCTCTCAAAGCATCCGAGTCATTCACTTTGCATGAACTGCATGGAAAAGGTTGAAATATTGATGTTGCTACATTTACTGTGGCAGCTAGGTTTCTATTTTCACACATTACGGTCTGCAGGTGCAACATGCTGCCAGTCAGATTCCCTTCTGATGTAGAACTTACAGGACAGAGACATGAAATCTACTGTGATGTATTTACTGGTACCAGAAATAATCAAGAAACTGAGCCACCTTGAGTAGGACTTTTTGAAGGACGGCTGTTCTAAACTAGAAACATTTCATATTATCCCCTGTACTGTGAATGCTAAGGATTGAAATTAGGCTTTAGTAGCTTTTGCCATCATGATACGCACAAAA
This sequence comes from Amphiprion ocellaris, assembly GCF_022539595.1. Classification (NCBI taxonomy): domain Eukaryota; kingdom Metazoa; phylum Chordata; class Actinopteri; family Pomacentridae; genus Amphiprion; species Amphiprion ocellaris. The sequence goes on along the minus strand of NC_072781.1, from coordinate 11,661,716 downwards.
GAATGTACATTGTGAAGAAAAAAAATGCCGCATAAATTCTGAAATGGTATATTTAGTTTTAATTTACTTCAGCGCTTTATATTAAAGACAGGTATTTCTCTATAATTTTGATGCCGTATCCAATTTTGTTTGTCATTTGTTGTGCTGAAAGTGTGGAATTTATCATTTCCTCCAGAAGTTTAACAGCAAATTCTGTAGCTCTTACTGAGGAAATGGATAAAAACTGTATTTCCAGGGGGAAAAAAAGTTGAACCACAGAAATCCACATTATAATCCAATACATCATGTGAGTTTTTCAGCCTACAGGTAGTTCTACAGAACACTGAAATTCTTTTTTTTTGCATATCCCAACTTGGGTCAGAGCACAAGGTCAGTCCCATGATTTAGTGCCCCTAGAGCAGCAGAAAGACTTAAGAGCCTTGGCCAAGTGCCCAACGGTGGCAGCTTGGTGGTGCTGGTACTTTTGCTCCTGTATTTTTGGTTTTGGAATAGCTAAAAACAGGCACCAACCCTCCATACTTATTACATGCTGAGCAACTCTCTAAATACAGCATCATGTGCACCATCAAGGCATGTGGAGAAATCCAGAACTAGTTACGAAGCTATGATTGGGCAGTCACTGTTTAGAGGAGAGTTTTATCAGTCACTTAACAGCTCCTACTGTTGACATGATTATGTTGTGACGCAGCTCCAAGTACTATGATTTGTCTTCACACAGACCTACATGACTAAGATTCGCTGACCTCTGTGTTAACAATAGACTTTTGGCTTCAATTTCACTGTGACTCATAAGCTGCACTGACACAGCAAAGAGGCTTTTCCTAGGGAGACAACATGTGGAGTCATTTCACCCGTTCTATAATCAAATGATTTCTCCCGTTGTGCAAGTATTCTTCATCTGAATGTGTATGATAGAGCACTGGCTCGTGGAATATTGCTGTGCACTGTATATATTGACTACAAAATTGTGTACACTGTGTGTGTACATTTGAAGAACTCTGGATCAATTCATTTATTTGCTTTTAGTTTGATTTTTGGTTTTCCATCCCGTCCAAAATCCCCTGTTCCCCGTCACTTTGAAGGAGAACTTTAATAAACACTTGCCTCCTGACAGTGTGGGTTTCCACATCATTTGTGTTTGACAATGTGTTAATTTTCCTCTTTGATTCATGTGTATTTTGACTGCAACAAATGTGCATAAAAGTTTCCAAACTGCCGTGCATGTTATGTATAGATATTCACCCTCATGTGATCAATTCCAATGATAACCCTCCATTTTCAATCAAGCTGATCCCATTAGTGCAGAATGCGATAAGTGTAGCTAAGCCCCAGTGTGACTGCAGGGATTTGAGCTTTGGCAACAATAATTAGAGATGATTGCTGTGTAGTCACACAGACAACATTCTCTCATCCTTTACTTCCAGTTGAAAGACTTTGTTGAATCGTCTCTCTAACACAATAAGATAAAGCTTCACTGAGATTACTTTCATGTCCAATTTTCTCTGCTTTAAGATCATTGGCTGAAAATGTGTCTTTGTTTTTGTGCTATACTTGCACTGAGACAAGACGGGACAAAGCACTTCTTATTCCATCCTCCTCTTGTGCCCTTTTTTGTTCTTGATACAACTTTTCTCGGTCCGTCCTTGCCTCTTTCTATTTCCTCCTCATGTTCATTTTCTTATCTCATCACAGATGACTTTGTTGTTTGGCGCTTTTTTTTTAGTTTGCACATGAAGGTTTGAGGAATCAGCAATGCCCTCCGGCCTTTCTTTTCATTCAGTTCACATCTCAAATTTAAAGGAAAATGCAATTTTTTCCCTGCACCTTTAATGCTTTTATTATTTTTCCTGCTAAAGGCAAAGAAAACAAACAGTACAAAGAGTCATAAATCAGAGATCTTATGAACTGTATATTGGATGGTTGGGTATATACATGGCTAATTTAAATGTTGTCAAGCACTGTGTTGCTTTAACTGTATGAAAAGTGCTATATAAATAAAGTTTGATTGATTGATTGATTGATTGATTGATTGATTGATTGATTGATTGATTGATTGATTGATTGATTGATTGATTGATTGATTGATTGATTGATTGATTGATTGATTGATAATAGTGAAAAAATTGAAATTGATTTTAAAGGTTCAGGTCTTCATCCTGTGGCTGATGTATACTAGTTATTGATTGTGTCCCAGAGCTGCCAGCTTTGGCTTGGAATGGTCTTTCATGTAAACTGTTCTGTTAAACATATATCTTTTTTAACTTATAATTTTTACTCTTACTCTTTGCTGACACACATTAATGCCAGCCTGAACACACCGGGTTATATAGACAGTGCACAAAAGGAAAATCCCTTTTTAAAAATCACAACCTCTAACCAAAGACATCCTTCGGTGAGCAGTCGACATCAATCTGTAGTTGAGATTTTACACATTTGCTCAGGACAGAAGAGAGCGGACAGAAAGCATGGAGATAAAGTGGCAGAATCAGACTGAAAATGAAGCACACTGGCCCAAATATAAGACTTTCTGTGAATTAGGTTTGCGGGGTCGTCTGTTCTGGAGTTAGACAACTATGTTCACAGTATCAGCTGTATTTTTTTCTTCAAAGTAATTGAGGACCTGTTACCTCTCTTTAATTAAATGCAGGGATTCATTGTAAAGATTAAAATGTATTCATTTTTTAAAATCACGGGTGTCAAACATAAGGCCCGAGGGACGACTTTGCAAAAGTGTGAAAATTACAGAGACAACATTAACTGCAATTTTTCAATAAATGTAACTACGATTTTAAATTGTCCACTGAACTGCCAAACTTTTATGTATTTGTTATGTATAAATGTTATACATTTACAAGGCAGGGGGATAATTTAACTCTTTTCCTGTACAGGTGGTCAGGATTACTATACACGTGGAAATTAATGTAAATTTAAAATAATTTCTAGATCTTGACAAGTTGTTTTGATCATACAAAAAAATATAACAATAGTTTTTTTTTTTAAAATGGCTATTCAACATTACAAAAGTAACTTTGTGCAAAAAATTCAATGTAAACATGCATCTTTAAAAAGCATTTCCTCTTTCGGGACAGAAGTTTTGTACAAATATTAACCAAATTGTCAAAAATGAGGTTATCTCTGACATTGTGATTTCATTGGCAACCCAGATTCTTCCTTGTCTGCACCGCAGAAAACCTACCCAGTATATTGGCCTGATTCTTAAACCCTGTGTGCATTTACAACCCCATCTTCTGTCCAAATGTGGACAATATACTGCAGCACCTAACCTTTATGACTGAATGTTTTGTGCTTTTGCAGTTAAACTGTGATCTGCAAGTTGTAATGTGTAAATGATAAACTGAGGCATAATATTGTTGAAATAGCACTTATTTTTCTAAAGAAATTCCAGGCTGTTCATTAAAGATGAACATTTCAGAATGTACTTTTTTGCACTAAAACAAAGGGAATTTTTTAAAGTTGTGGTTATTTACAGGTTATTATGCTCTGATTTTACTGCTCTGGCCCTCTTGAGATCAAATTGGGTTGCATGTGAACTATTCTGAACTAGAATGAGTTTGACACCCCTGATTTAGATAAACCTTTTGAGTATCAAACACTGTTTTGATGAGTTGTGTTCACACAGTCGTATTTATAGTTACACCAACTTAGAATTGTGTGTAATTTCAACCTAAATGTGTGTGTTAATTTATTTAAAACAAAATCCAAGTAGTAGTACATTATTTAAATTAGCTTGATAACTTAATTTGTTAGGTTAATGCGGCCAATTATTGGGTAATTGGTCATTTAAATGTGATTGATTAAACAGGAAAGAGTAATTCCCTTAAATCAACAAAGTTTATTGGGTGAACATTGATTTCATTAAAAGTTGTCTTAAGTCAAAAAGACTTGTGTTACATTACTGGTGCTTTTAGTGTTAATGCTGCTTGGCGAGTGATTCTCAAGAACCTTTTATAGTGTGTTTTTCAGTGTTAGCAGCACTAAAAGGGGTTTTATTAGCTGGAGAAGCTTGTGTAGTGTTTTTCACTTCCCCAGAGGATATAAATTGAACTGAAGATGAGTTCATAGTGTTTCTCAATGTCCTAACTGTAATCAGAAATAAACCATAGAAGAAATCTGTCAAAAAAAAAGAAAAAAAAAGCAGACGGTCATGGATGATGAGCTTTTAAAGACTGTCTGAAAAATGCTAGCTGTCAGAGAAAATGGGTTTTATGTATTACTGTATTCTATGTTTTGCTTTTAAAAGAGAAAAGCTTTGATGACGGAGATGCTCTTGTCCTTGGATTCAAAGGATGTCAAGAAAATTTTCCAAACTGGACAAGCGAAAATGGGTTTACTATCCTCCAAAGGTTGTTGTTTTTTAAGCCAGCGGTTGGATAAGGGCTCATTATCTTAAATTTTTATAATCTGCCATCTAACATTCAAACCACGGTGTTAATCTGAGTGGCCTTCTCATAAATACATCCCTACAAACAGCAAAATATTCCACTGATGTTGTGTTCCGATAAATTAGTTCCTCTTTGCCAGGAAAAAAGGCCAGAAAAAATCTGTGAGTGTGCATTATCCAAAGGCCAGTGAGCACATTCAGTGAGTAAATGCCATGTGTAAATGGCTCTACCAAGCGCTCCTGTACCTCTGCCATGCCATTTTTGCTCCAAGAGGAGAGAGAGGAAATGAGTCCTTATTTCCCTTCAGGCCATAGTAAGCTGGCAGATTGGTCAGGTGACTGCGTGACTGACAACTGAGCATTCATGTAGTTTACTCCACTGCCCAGAGGAATGAAAGGTATTAGTCCTAACGGCTCAAATGGACGTACAGTAACAGATGTTGGCTGCTGGCATTTACTTGCATTTGCTTGTGTGCAAACACTGCCAGAGACAATTTAGATTTTTATCCAGTCTTTTACAGTGTTTTCATGCAGACTCTCAAATCCATAATGTAATATTTAAATGCAGTGACTCCTGAGGCACCTAGTTGTATATGAGCTTGTCTTATTCAGGCAAATAGCCACTGTGTCACATTTAAATTACGTCAAAATAGTACTGGAGTAATCTACAGAAGAAGGTTGTGGTTAATCTTGTTTACATTCTCATAAAGCTCAGAAAGGTCAAATTAGTAGACGTAGTTTCAGAACAAGAAGAAGCAGCATTTGCTTGTTAAATGCAGATCAAGCCTGAAAATCTAGTCAATTCTTTGTGATGTTTTCATATATCTAAATCTGTTTGCAGATGTTATGAAATTTTAACACTTGGGTGAAGAAAGACTTTTACAATATTGGACTTTAAATCAAGTCTTTTGTGGCTTCAGGAGGAGCTGTGAGCTATCTGATAATGTGCCTCAACATGTGACTGACTCTAAGTCACAAGCGACCAATGGAACTGCTACTTTAACAGTGAAACACGTGCAAATTTTTCAAGGAAATGCTGGCAGCTGAGTTATATCCTTGGAGGTGATGAGTGGGGCTGCCACTATTTCTCTATTGATTCATCTGTCGACTAATCAACTCATCAAAATTTTCCCCTAAAAAAGCAAAATGACCATTTCACTTAAATTCATTGTATTTTGGCAAACTGCACGGGTATTGCAGCATTGTATGAAATGTAATTTGACAATTTATGATGCATTTTTCACTTTAGTACACTTTTTAATCGTAGTATTTTTTGCAGTTTATTGTGCATTTTTTTTCTTAGTATATTTTTGTATTTTCTTATTTATTTGTATTGTCGTGGTGGTCACTTTACTCTTTCTGCTTGCGAATGAAACAACCAAATTTCCTCTTGGGGATCAATAAAGTATTTCTATTCTATTCTATTCTATTCTATTCTATTCTACAAAATCAATAATATAGAGGGGACTTCTTCATTTAAGTCAGGAGTGCCATGCCAAATGAAATCCATGTTTCAATCAAACCCTTTAACCAAGTACAAAGTTTGATCTCTTTTGAGGGAACTGCAGGCGTCTCCTCACTAAACAGACAGACATGCTCCAACACAAACACTCCTAAAGCCACACATGCACTCAGACAGTAAGTGAGTTAAGTTCAGTAATCTGTTTGCTTAGTGTGCTTATCTGCTAAAAATTTCTCCCATTTAGTTGACTGATGTATGGGCTAAAGTAACTTCTATTAGCTGTACCAGTGGCCATGTTTTCCTCTTGTTAATGATCTCTCTCTTTCTGGATTATTTGTTTCCTTCCTTCCTTGTTATGGTGGTGTGTACACACCAGTGTTAACGAGGGCCTTATGGTTCCAATCAGGCTCATTGGGGGCAAACCAAGTGGACTGAGGAGAGAGGGAGAGTTGGGAATGAGTTGTTCTCTTTGGTTTATTGTCTGTTTATTTTAAACAGATTGAGTGAGGAGCAGGTATTTAGATGCTGTTTCTGACTGCTGTGTAAATGTAACTTTAAATCGTTGTAGATAATGTGTATATTATCTGTAGCTGTTGTTGTAGACAACACCCCTTCCTGTTTAGATAATGGTAGAGGACAGTGCATTTATATGTTGGATGAACATTAGTATGTTTTTTGTGTACTGGTTGTGGGTCAGGGGAACCTCTGTCACTCAGTGCTGTGTAAGTAATCCTGTTTTAAATGTGATTGTTCAGTGTAAGACAGAGCTCTGCCAACACTGGATGCTCTGTTCCATTCTGCTGGCCATATGTCTCAGTTGCTGCCACCATCTTTACTTAACTAAGCAGCATAGTAGGCAGGAAAACCTTGTATCCTGTGTCTTAAATAAAGTAGAACATTGACATGGTGGATGTTTTACAAGCACAGACCAGCTGAAGGTATTTGTTCTCTTACTTTGGTAGTAGTTTGCATTACTATAAATCTATAGCTGAATTCAAAGCACAGCAGTCATGTTTAACTCCTTGTTATGTCATTGTGTTTAAATACTAGGATTCTGACAGGGCAGAGGGGCAGCTTGTTGATGAATGAGCTGCGTTTCAGTTATTCTCATTCTGTTGACTGACAAAAGAATCTGAAAAATTGTCCAACGCCTTTGTGATTTGTCATCAAAAATGTAAAATAGAGAGAACTGTATTCTGAAAAACTGCCATACTCTTGAAGCCTTGGGTGTTTGGAAACATTCCCATTTAAGTGAGTTGTAGCATTTACTACAACTGACCAATTACTGAAGCCAGAAATGACTGTCATAACAGTACATGATTATTTAAGTGTCTTTTTTTCTGGTAAATTCTTGTCAAAAAAGCCTAATTATTATCACCATGACTTAATGTTGGAAAGCAATGAAGGGGAAATGTTCCAGAGCAGTGAAACCTTTTATATAGGCACTGTAAATGCTGAAAGTTCTTGCACAAAACAGGAGTGTTTTGGTGGGTCAAAATGGTCAGCAGGACACATGGAAGAAACCACAGAGTCCTTGTTAAGTAACTTGACCCAAAACCTCATGTTGTGCTCACAATTCAACAATTTACAAAAGAAATAGGAATAACAGACAACCTTTTAAACTAAAGCCAGTATGAGACAAGAGGATTCCCGTTATTATACAGATTTGGGCTGCTGGAGCTTCAGCTTTGATAAAACACAGCCATTCCACTCTATATTTCACAGGCCAGTGACCACGTTCATCTGTAAAAACAGGTGCTATCTCTTCTCCGTTTCTTCATTCCACTCTTCTTCATCCACAACCCCATTCTCTCCATGTGTAATAGTTTTCTTCTCCTCTGCACAAGACTTAGTTTTACTCTCCTGGCACTCATTTATCGAGAAGGAGGTGCCTCCACCCAACAGGCTTACCAAGGGGGAGAGGTGAGAGATGAGAGTGAAAGGAGAAGAGATGTGTTGATGACAAAAAGGTTGGTGGACTTCCACTTCAGGATGGCGGTGGTTTTTAGACTGATGAGATCTTTGTATTGCTTAGTACAGATGGAGTGGCTCATGGAATTTTGTGGAACGGGATACTGAAATATTTATATCTTTTGGTTCTCCAATGATGCATGCAAATGTCTCTGGTTCTACTAAAACAGGTCTAGAGGGAAAGTTTAGGTTTTGAGGGTGTCAACCAAGCTGACTGGTTAATCCAACTCCCAAAACTTGTTACTAAAGAATTTGTAGAAGTTGAAAAGAAAATGCAAATATCGCTGAATGGCCTCTTGCAGGTTTGCCTATATGTTATAAATCTTAGGTCAAATACTCTTATGCTGCCAGGTGAATTTTAGCTGGTGTATTGTATCCATTAGGACTGTTCCTTTTTTGTTTTGTAGTTTGTTTTTCTTTGTATCCATTATTGATTAGTGTACATTCTTCTCTTTTGGTTGGTGTTGCCCTGTATTTATAGCTCACCCTTAATTAGTAATTGGATTGTTCACTTTCTTCAAGTTGCTGTATGTTTGCTGCTCAGTGCAGAGCAGGAAGTGTACAGGGGGTTTATCGCTGTTTAGAGCAGTGAGACAGAAATGTAAATTTACCATCCATAAAACCCACAAGTAGAGCTATTAGAGATGAGTCTTGTGAAGCTGCATAAGTTGTCAGTGTTCTGTGGACATGTCTAGTTTCTGGTGTTTCCGTCTTTGTCCTTTCATTGCTTTGAACATTTTTTTTCACCTTTTTCTGTGAGGGGGCATTTTTCACAAAACTGAAGGACCAACATGAGCGCAAATTGATACCAAACTTGTGTCTAAATTGAATACAAGGCAAATATTTCACCTCCTTCCTCACTGCTATTTAAGCTCTTGTGTGAAACATATCAGCAAGTCACCCCTGCCTCTTTCGTGTTTCTCCTTTTCTTTTGTCTGTCATTCATTCGTAACCTCTAATTCTGCCTCTTCGTGCCTCCTGACGCATTCCTTTCCCTTCTGCTCCTACTTTCCATCTTCTCTCTCCACTCTCCCGGTGACTGCATTGTATCTCCATTCTCTTTCATTTGCTCATTCCTATTCTCCTCTCCCCCCTTGTCTGTTCTGCTGTCTATCAGCAGCAGACCCTGGGTCAGCACTAAAGGGAATGCTGTCCAGCTTTAGATAAAACTAACTCAATTAAGAGGTCTTTTCTTGCCTTTCCATAGTTGTATACTATTACTCTCATTCTATAATTTGCTCTTATTTTGCCTGGTTCTTGTTTAGTTTGTTTAGCTTTACACTTAGGGGAAATGTGCGACCAGTCAGAAGTTTAATGTGGAAATGAAAGTTTAATCCTACCGGAGTTTGGAGTTATACCCAAAAAACGAACCAAAGAACTTAAGTTAAACTTGTTTCCATGGAGGTTTAATTTAAGACTTGTAGTTCCAGCCGTCTAGGAGAAAAGGATGCAGCTAACAATCACTCAGGTTTATTTGAAAGTTGCACATTATCCTCTGGAGTGGGTGGTCACCTCAAACTATGCTCATTATTTTCCAGTAATTTCTGTCATTTTCCTGAAATATTGTCAGACAGCAGCATGAGGCAGCTGATTCATTGCAGCCAGGGGACTAAAAATAAACTGAACCAAATGCACCATCGTGGCGTCATTAGCTCAGCTATGATTAAACGCTACTCCTGGCCCTCATTGTTTACATTCGAACACATTTACACCCCTCTTAGCCTGAAATTTCAGTTTGGTAAATGATATTTGCAAGGCTTTATATCTTACTTGATCAGCAATAGCAACACAAGACTAACATACAAATGGATGATACTCAGTGTAGCTTGTATTCTTGGATGAAAACAGAGTTGATTTTTGGCATAAAGTCTAAAGAAAAATTCAAAAAAGCGAAAGATGAGATGGTCAAGTTTTTCTTGATCTTATATAAAGAAATGTGGAATCTGTTTTTAGGGACAAAAACATCAACTTGAAGAATACTGTTATAAATAAAGACATTTTTCAGCTAGATTTGACAAAATGGATGAAATAGATTTAATACATTGCAAGAAATACATGCCAAATGCATAAACTAATCTATTTATTATTATTTTCAAATGAATGTGTCACTTTTAAGCGCTGTTAAGAAATATAATCTCCTAAGATCATCCCCAAGCAGTGCTCTAAAACAAAAGCAAATTAATGTTGTGCTCATGAGCGTAATCTTCTCCAGGTTAAGCTCTGTCACCAACTTAATCTTGTATCTGTTCAACCCTGCACATACAGCTGCTGCGTATCCTTCAGATCTGGTCATGGCTCTGTTCCATGCTGCATGTTGTTGTATTTTGACCTTCGGCATTGCTCCAGGCAGAGAAGTATCTGTGCCCTGCCCTCAGACACACAGGGAGGATTAATCTACACACCTTCGTGACTGATTTCACGCTAGATTAGAGAATTTCATCCACTGCATACTTCCCTCCTCTTATCCTTTTTTCCCCCCAGCTGAGGTGGAGAGTAGTCCTTATTATGCAATGCCTGCACCTACATGTTTGTGAGTGCATGTACATTCAGATGCATGGGTGTGCGCGTGTTTTTCTATCCTTCGCAGATCTTTGGACATTAAGTGTGTGTTTGTTAAATAGCGTACAGTATATACGTGTTTGTAAGTGCGCAGGTGTGCCCCAGCAAATCTAATCCTCCAGAGAAAAGTCTATGAAGGGCTGATTTATTTGTGGAGTAGATTCATCTTATGGATGGCACATCTGCTTCTCTGCCTGGGGCACTGTACACACTCCGGGTTTGTTGGCCCTCCGCTATGCAAAGTCAATGATTATGTATGTTCACTGAAGTGAAAGCCCTGCCTGACTGTAATTGCACATATATTGATACACGGCAGCTCAACCTGGCTTGCCTGAAACCTTTAAACATGGGTGAGTTTCAACCTGACTCATCTGTGTTTCCTATATATAGTACCAGCGAGCCATAATCCAGCGAATACTGCACATAAACAGAGGCTTTAAACCCTCAGGATCTTCAGAGTACTAGCAAGTTGTTTCTGAGGGGAAAGTTGCCGTGTCTTCCTGTCTCCAATTTACAATCAATGAAGATTGTTTTGTATGTGTGGGAATGCCTCTCTGTGTGCATGCGTCACGTTGAGAGCTGTTCCTTGTTTGCGTGGGGGATCTTTTCTGACATGTTTCTTGTGCTGTCAAAGCATATCGTGTGTGAGTGATTACCTGTCATCTCAAGCCTTGAGCTCGGCTTACTCCCCAATCATACCAGCGCTGTTTCTTTTCCACGCTCTCCAACTCTGCCTTTCTTCTTCACCCCTGCCAGCCACCTTCCTCTCTTTATTTTCTGACTTTATTTTTCATTTTCTCCCTGTTTTTGAGTATCCTGCCAGAAAGGTGATATCAGGGTCTCGGGGTTGCCGCTTTATTTGATCTGTTTATTTTAGTTATTTTTTCATTTTTATTTTTCCTCGAGGTGAATAACCAATGTATGTCTTCATGAAAGTCCTGCCAGGCCTGGCTGCAGCTTCCATTTGTAAGACATGCAACAGCCAGATCCAGAGGTTCTGCTGATGGTGACAGTCCTGCTGGCAGTCTTTTTCCATGTGGGCTGTGTATATTATTGCCTGGGCAAATAGCTTGCTGCTGTGCATAATGCGGGATGATGGCACTTTGCCTCGATGCTTGTTGAATTGTTCGGTTTTATTTTTCATTATATACTCTTTTGCTTGATTTATTCTGTTTCTCAGTTCTCTTTATAGTCTGCTCCAAGGATGATGATGATGATGATGATGTGGATGTGGGGTAGATGTATATAATAGACTGCACAGGATTTGATTCGTGTTTGCAGACATTTTTCAAATGGGATTTTTAATTGACCTCTTCTGCACCTCTCTCTGCCCATATCTTTGGCTAAGACGCTGCTGTTTGTGTTGCATCTGCATTATGGGAACAAATGACTGCCTTGCTTCTCAAATCAGACATAAATATCTGGAACTAATGGGAGGCAGTGCGGAGGCATTGGTGTATTGATTGTGTGGACCGCCCCACGCCACAATAGTGTTCCTACAAATTCTTTCTTAATAGCTGTTTTGACTAATAATAACTCTGAATCTCATTACCGTGTGTTTTAGAGTGTGTCTGTCTGCATGCAGTTTCTGAAGTACTTAATCATTAGTCTGAAATTGGGCCAAATTGGAATGCTCATTCACCTTTGGCGAGAACTAAACACTAAAAGTAAAATTGCGTGTGTGTGTGTGTGTCTCAGTGTGTTTGTAAGTGCTTTTGAGGGTTGATGGTGTCATTTCTGTCAGGTTGTTTGCCAGGTCAACATCATGTCAGGTGGGAAGAGAGCTGTCTTTATCAACTGACTATGTGTGTCTGACTTTGGGACTGACTCCTCTACTGATGCTGTGTGACATCCTCTTATTGTCTGCTGGGTAAAAACTGTCATCTGGGTTAGAAAGGCTGAAATTTGTGCCGCTAAGCAACACAGGCAGTAGTGCAGATGATTCGCAGTAGATGCTAATTTAGTGCACATGTATAGAACACAATCGACAAGGAAGTAAAATCAAAGCCCAAAGGAACACGTTGGTGCTTCATTAAAGGCCAATTCATGCTTTTCATGTACCCACAAGGGTCTGGGTAGGTCCATGTGATGTCATGTAAATTCTGTTATCTTCACTCGTCTGCAAATGTCCATGCAGCCCAAAATTTGTGACAATGTGCGCATTGAAATTGCAAATGTATTGACTGTCCATGTGCCACAGAAATAAATGGTGCTGAAAAAAATGCTTGTTTTGAAGAGAGGCTGTGCAGAGATTCTCTGTTGTCCACACCTCATCATTAAAAGATTAGTAATTGAGGTAGTATCTGCCAGATGTTGGGGGTGCTACATGTTTTCCGGTGACCAATCGCAGTGCGAAGTTCTAAATTCTTGACAAATTCTGTGCTCACTGCCATTGTGTTTGACACATCTCAGGAATAATCACACTGACACGGCGCAACAGCCAAATCTGTAACAAGCAGCTACATCCTGTAGAAAGTGCAAAGTCACAACCAGCCTTTCAGAAACATCCACCGTTTTTCTGTGTTCAGAATGAGGGGCAAAGTGACTGATCTGTGATCTGTGTAGCAGACAGATGCGAACCTTTCGTGGTAGGAATAAAGGTGTATGCACTTGTGCTGTCCGCTTTTAAAATCCAAATCAGTCAAGACATGGGGATACAGAAGCCAAGAATTGATCTAAAGAATCATCACTTGTCATGCAACTAGTGACACAAAGTAAGAAAATAGTCACTTTCCTCTGTAAACATTTCGAGAGGCAGCAGTAGGAAAAGCACTGGCATAAATAAAATTGATATAATGGCATACAAGAGCACTTTAATGGAACAAAGCTATTGGTAAATGCAAAGTAAACATTTCTGCTGAAGATAGGCGTGTGAGTTTGTGCCAACTACTCTTTGCTTGTAGCTGACAGAATAGTCTGTTTTTACGACTGTACTGTCCCAAAACTACATGTAAAACTGTACTAATAAAGACAGAACACTTTTCCAATTTGAAGAACCTGCTGCCTGCTAGTTTTATTTGCTAGTTTTGTTGAATTTAGTCTAATACTCATTACTTGAATGGGGACTTTAATTTGACTGATGGCCACTATTATGGTCTGGTGGTTTCTGCCATAGTTGTAGCCTAATAGGTCTCCCAGTTGGCTTATTGTGATCGTTAAATCTGCTATTCTGGTTTTTGCGTTAGCTACTGATTATTAGCAGAACAGCCATGCAATCAGAAATGGAAGTTATGTCACTGCTGGGAGCATCGTCCAATTATGCATGGCAGCAGGCCATTAAATATCCATATGAGGAGGACTGACTTACCTGCAGGTCTTCCCTTTGCCTGTTTTAGGAGTTCAGCAAAGAATCAGCAACACCATAATTATTAAGCTTTTCGTAGAGTTTCTGTAGAGTTTACAAACGGAATAATACTTTTTTTATTGTGTCCTTCTGTTGTGATTTACACTACATTTAAAAAAAAAAAAATACTCATACTCATGTCATAATTTGATTTATAGTGATTTTCTTTTTTAAATTGACCAAAACTGGCTGGCTGAAAATGACATTTTTTTTTTAAAAAATTAGAAATGTGTCAATCCCTTAATTTTTTTGTTTACATTTTAAGAAAGTACAAGCGTCTATACCATTTAAAACAGTCCTTGCAATTTCTAATATGTACTAGAGTGCAAGACACTGTAAAATAAGAACAGCTGACACAATTGTTCTCTAGTCTGTTATTAGTTAATTGCAGATCATGGAATTTCTCGAGGACCTCCAGTTGTACATTGTGGCTAAAAAGCCATTTTCAAGTCAAGTGCCTGTGGCCACAATATAAAGGAAAATCAAAGAGCACAAGAAGTTTTACTCTGAAAAATCTCAAAAGACATGATGGGAAAGCAAAGTGACCTCCGCACTGGCCAAAATGGTAGAAGCCAAGGATCCCATCCAAGGTCATCTTGATGAATCAGAGTAATTCTAGTAACCACATCTCAAGGCAGACACTCCAGCAGACTGAACAAACGCTGGCCTCCATTGATGCCACTTCTTCAAGGTGCAGAAAATCTTACCTAGTCTTTGCAAAAGCTCATCTGACCGAAGAAAGAGTTTGCTGTTAATTCTGGGGTAAGATTGGGCAAAAATGCAGTTGTTTGGACTTAGGAATGTGTCTTTAGTTTGGCGAGTGAAAAAAGAAGCATTGATTCAGCCTTCAGGTTTGTCGGTGCTTTCAGTGGCAACCATGTCAAAGCAGCTTCATGAGAAGAGGACTATATTGATATTTTAAAAGAAAGCATTGGACAGTATGCCGAAAAACTTTGCCTTGAGCAGCAAAAGTGGTCAAGAAATGGTGAAAGAAAACAATCTGAGCATTTTGGAGAGGCCCATCCAGAATTTAGACCTGAGTGGCATCAAAAATGTGTAGAAGAAATGTGAAGAACAGCGATAGCAAGGAAACCTTCCAACCTCAAAAGCCTGCAGATCTTGCAAAAAACAAGTGTTCTAAAATGTCATTGAAACTTTCAAAAAGCTTGTCAGCAATTATAAGAGCCATTTAAAAGCTTTGCCATTGATTACTGAGAAAGGCTATGACTCATTTCTGACATGGCCTTCTTTTAGTAAAATGTGAAAAATAAAAACCCAGAGAGATGTAGACCCATTTTGCCAATTTATCATCAACACAATGTCTTTTGTCAGAAGAAACCCATTGCACAAAGGAAAAAAAAAATGACCATAAATCAAAATTGAACCTGGTTATGAATAATTTTGGCCTGGTGAGGACCATCATGTGCATCTGGACTACACTTTGCTGTCCTGCTCTTCAGTCTGTCTTGTGGCACTAAGGTGGTGGTTTGGTGACGGGGATGAGGTGAGCTCTAGTGAAGTATCCCTGTTTGCTGATAACTCTGCCCTGTGGGCGGAAACAGCAGGAAGCCAGAGACAGCTTTGCTGCCTCTCAACAGGTACAGAGGGGTGCTGTGCTGAATGCTAATTGTCTGATGAGATCCTGTATGAGATAGAAATGACAAAAGCAAATAACCGGCACAGATGAAATCCTTGTGGCGTTCGTTCCATCAAACAAAGGTCAGAATATTAAAATATTGATTGATGTAGACTTATTTAATATTTGTTTTAAAAAGTCTTTTGCTGGCAGCTCTTTAGAATGCAATGGAACGTCTCACAGTGAAAGATTTGCGAGTGGCAGTGGGTTGTGACAAATGTCTCCTCCAATTTGCCGATTGTATCTGTCCATTCTTTATTGCCAGGTTGTTATGAGTGCGAGCACAGACAGACACACACACACAGACAGACACACACACACTGCCGACATTTAAGGACAGATGGGAGCCTTCAGGCAGAAGTTTGCTTGCGTTCAGACAATAGATGGAGTATCCATTTTCATTCGTGTGGGTCGATGAGGGACACAAGTTGCATAAATTAAAGTGGTGACACTTCACTAGTTCATAATAGTATTGACCAAATAGAGTAAATGCCAGTCTTGCCAGTGGGATGACACATAGAGATGGAGGCTTTATGGATGGGATAGCACATTGATTAGCTACTATGCATACTGGTCTTTGAATCAATAGACCACTGAGAAGTTTTGAGCTGAATGCTTTACAAAGAATAATGACGCAATTTGATGTGAGGTGAAATCACAAAGCAACTGCATAAATACATTTTTCAAAGAAAAAAAAGAGACAAGACTGCATTTGTGGCAACAGGAAAGATGCAGTATAATTTTACTCCTAAGTACTAGTGGGGATGCTTGTAATTCAATGTGGTTTTCTCACTCAAATATCTTGTATTCATTAAACCAGGTTTGCGGCTGAGCCTCGGGGCAGTGTAGATGGAGACAACAAATCTTTGTCTTTTAATCTCAAATAAGCAGACAAGTTCCCTCAGACTTGCTCCACATGTCATATCCATCACAGCAAACTTGCTAAGTACAGTTGCTTGGTCTCACCTGGTTTAATATCCTGAAGGGCTCTCTGTGTGTCGGTGTGCATGACTGTGTCTTTCTTTATTCTATAAATACAGTGCAGAAGGTTACCACTACATTGCACTGCATTAGGAGGCCAGTGGTGTGCTTCAGTGACTGACATAATGAGTAAATTCGTTTGTAGTTTACTCATGTCTCAGGTGGGTGGAGGTAAAGCTTAGATAAAGGCATACAGTAGACTGTGAAAAAAATAAAACAAGTATAGCTTTGCTTAACACTGCATGACATAAATCACTGTAGATCTGTTGTTGGAAAAAATAATCATTCTTGTACTTCCAGTTCCCTCTTAAAAAGTTTACTTATTGAGTATGACTGAGGGCAGCTGACCCTTCTATTACACTGAAAATAAAATTACATCCATTATGTTTTGTGTCAGATTCACCCACGCTGTTGGAATACACTTCCTTACTCACAAATCAAAATTTAATTATGACTTGTCAGAGAGGCATTGATATATAAGCATACAATATATTAAAAACAATTCAATAAACCTCTAATTTCATGCAAGCTTTGACACTTTGACAATTATTCTGCTATTCATATTTTACTTTTTAGCCCAATATTACATTTTCTGAAAGTTGGTAGTGTTTTTCTTGCTTTTCCTGCACCGCACATATGGCACTTTAAAAAAAAAAAAAAAAAGAAACTTCTTGAAAAAGACAGGAACTGGACTAGAATTATGCTTCCAAGCAATTAGAAAAACACAAATGTCGATGCAAACCTACACAGAGAAATGTAACGGGTAACCATGTCACAGCGGCTCACAAAGCAGCAAACCTCCCAGATTTCACTAATGCTGTACATTGTGTAGCGCAAACAAAGTGCAGCTGAGGCTGATGGGAATGCCACTGGTTTTGCAAGGAATTTGCTCCAAAAATAAAGTCTTGCTACAGTAAAAGTCAGAGGATTATCAACGTTACTTGATGTTCATCCAGAGGGGAATGCGAGTGTCTGAACCACATTTCAC
The DNA here is from genome assembly GCF_022539595.1 of Amphiprion ocellaris. Lineage (NCBI taxonomy): Eukaryota > Metazoa > Chordata > Actinopteri > Pomacentridae > Amphiprion > Amphiprion ocellaris. The sequence continues at coordinate 11,644,374 of NC_072781.1, read as the reverse complement.
TGCACTATTTTCAAAAGGTGCTGGAAAAAAAAAATATCGAAAACCACAAATGTGAACCTCAAACTGGCACCAAAGCCAAAGGAAAGGTCACTTAAGTCATTAATATTCATATGAGCATCTACAACAAAGTTTGTGGCGGTCCATGAGGTAGAGGTGAGATATTTCATTATAGAGAAAAAATATCAGGACATCACCAGTCATAAATATTTGTCCTGTTCCTACTGTGGATATATTTGTTAAATTACACATTAATGGAATCTAATATTTGTCAAGATGTTTGACTAAGGACTTGTCCGTAGTAGTGTGATATATTTCCAAATCGGCTGTTTTTTTTGTGTGTGTTCAGGCTTCTTATCCACATGCTAACAGGTTTTTAGGTCACTCAAACTCATTTCTTAAATCAAACGTTCAGATTTTAAAAAACTTTGCCTAATAAGCATTTTCCTGAGACAAAATGATAATGGCAGATATATATTGTGTTTTTTTTAAATGATAGGTCGCACCAGGTTTAAAGATGACTTCTGCACTCATTAATATAGACTTTATCAACACCAGCATTTGTACTCGTGTATAAAGATAACTGATAAAACAATGGTTGGTTTCTTTTTTTAAATGGAGCAGGAAAATACCTGTATAGAAAAGTATCTGTATTAACATGGATAAAGCCTAAAAGTCTGTGGCCTCACTTTAATTATTAGGATTCAACCTCCAGGTACCATGAATGTCTGATTGAAACCCCTACAACCTGTGCAGAGAGTTTTCAGTCTAAACCACAGTGATGGACAGACAGACCAACAATGGAAACTATGCAGTTACAGCTCTAACATGGTTAGAAATGATAAGTGTCTTCAAGTTGTATCTTATACAGCACACAAGTATCAAAGGAATTGCTAACATCTCAGAACAACCCCCCTTACAGGATTGCCTACAAGCAAAAACCTGTTTCAGCCTTCTGTCTTGTGCAACTCATTTTGAAGGGCCTGTTGTGTTCGCAGCACTGTTAAGTCTGGGACAGCTTTGTTCCAATGACAAGCCAATCAAAATCAGCCAAACAGAATAAAATAATCTTTCTTACAAGAACAATGGCACATTTTTATTTTGGATTTGTGCAACTGCTGTGTATAAATACACAAAAGCATGCATACATAAATGACATGTTAATTCACAATAGATATAAATGTATTGTATATTTCATATTTTACACCTGAAGTCAAGAACCTAAATCCAGAAATGTCAATTTCAGTAAGTGAAAGAGGGTCTTTAGATTTTAGAAAACCTTTTTCTAAAAATCTTTCCAATAGTTATGGATATAACTACTGTATGCATTTATTCTTAGAACTGCTTAACTACAAAAGGCAATCCATTCCCTCATATCTTTTCCAATTCTGCATTAAGTCTCCACTTTCCCTCCTGTACTGGTTCCCTTTAGTTTTCTGTATTCTGTAGATTGTCGCCCTGGGTGTTGTTCTATCTGTCCAGCAAGCATCCTGTTGTTTTCCCCAAGCTTGTGTTGGTATCCTCAGTCTGGCACACAACCCATTCCCTCTATGTGTTTATTGATTTAGTCTGTCTGCTGCTATTAGTCTCATGACATTGTCTATTGGTTATCCTCACAGTTGTGTTAGAGTTTACCTGTGAGTTTGGAAGTGTCACTTGGACATCAGTAAACACTTTAGACTGGGATTTCTGCCTCTTTGTACTGGTCTGGTATCTTGATCCCGTGATTTCTTTTAATGCAGCAGTTTTGAGTTTCCTTCACATAGCACATGTATTGTAAATTAGCATCATCACATCATATTTTTCATTTTTATTTGCAATATTTTGTTATCATGTGTGATTATTGTTACCTCAGTGTCATTGCCAATGTGACTTTTTTACAAATTTTATTTCAGTATTGTATGGTGCTCCTATCTTATTGCTTTTCTACTTTTTAGGCACTGCATTTGTTGTGCTGTTATTTTGTTTTGTTTTTTTTTTTAGCTATATCTGCCACAAGAATTTCCTTCAGGATTAATAAAGTTTTATCTTATATCACATCAGGGCTGCAAATAAACATTGATTGCTATGCAAATTTTTTCAAATGCTGAAGCAGCAAAGCTTCATATTAAGTTGGAACCTGCAAATACAGTGCGTGCAAATGTTTTTACTTAATTGAACAGCAGAAACTGATAATCAAAATAGTTACATATTAATTTCCTGCCGGTTGACTAATTGATTAATAGTAAATAGTGCATCCTTAATCACATCATAACACACACACACCATCAGTTGAGATAGATGGATAGATGGATACTTTATTTATCCCGAGGGAAATTCAAGTAGATCAAGACATATCAAGATCTGTGTGTGTTGTTTTTAGTCTTTCTTTCCACGTAGTGCAGTTTTGAAAAAGATTCCGGTTCTGTATCCCTGCACCATTAAATGGCGCCCTGACCTATGTCAGACCTCTTTATCGGCAATTCTTTCCCCTGCTTAAAGCTTTGTATGTGTATGCACGAGTTTGGCCTCATCACCTCATTCAGTCGCATGTGTCGTCCCTCAGTTCATCTTTCATTACGGAGCCCATTCTCCTCCCTTGCCTGATTGCCCATTGTTTTGGTTCAATCTATACAGTAATCACAGCAACATCGACACTCATTACTTCAAGTATTCAGAATAATTCTGTAGCAGTTTGGCCCCACTGAGGGGGAAAGCCGTTGCTGAGATTAGCAGTGAGGGCTCCTCCTGACAGGGATGTGTGGTGAATAAAGCAGAGGCTAATCCTCCCTCCATAGCTGTTGGCTCGATGGCCATTTATGGGTGGTTTGGCTGTTGTGTTCTGTTTCCATCTCCTCTGTTAATCCGCAGGCAGCTGAAGTGGTTGATGAGACGCTTCGGCACTTGTCAGTGTATACACAAACAAACCAGCACATTCACTGAAACAGCCTGAGCGTAATGCACTCTGCACCGAAAGGCTTTTGTATTTTTATTTTGTTTGTGTGTATGCCTGTTTTATATGTGTGTACTATCTGTACACGTGAATGTGTGCGTCTGTGTATACTCTGTGTACAAAGAAGTAATATCCTCCAGTATGAGTCACAGGGTGGAAATTAAAGCCTGGGATGATCCCTTCCTCAATAAGCAAACACTTCATTTTGACAGATCATTAACTAGACATTATCTTTCATTAGGCGCCTCTGCATTACTTATTCAACGCCCCTAGGACACACATGCACATTCACAAATGCCTGCATACACATAGATAACCCCCTCCAAACACACTGAGCTAAACAATGGACTGATTTGATACAGTTCATTTCAAACACTCAACTCAGAACATTATCCACATTCCTGGATTTCATTCTTATGGGAAAAATATTCTGATAAAAGCCCTCATGCTGTATGCAGTGCAATATGTCTGGAGCACCCATTTATTTCATTCATTTCCCACTGGCTTCATAGCACCCTGATCACACAGCCACTTTACAGATGGCCAGAGTAATTAGATTGACAATGAGTAAGAGAGTTGTAAAGAGCATCCTGATAAAAAGAGGGAGCCTCTTAAGAGCATCATGAGAGAGGAAATCATCGCATCATAGTGGTAATTCAGATGACTGCTGCTCCCGTCTCTCTCTCAGCGGAGACAAGTGGAGAGTGACTGAGCCGTGACATCAGGATTACGATCGTCCTCCCCCCCATACAATAGTATCAACGATTCAACTTTTGTTCCAGCATGAAAACAACCCTATGGCGACATTAATGAGACAACACATTTCAGGATAGAGGCTGGGGCAGTTTCCGGCCCGCCAGACTCCATCCATTTGTCTGCTCGGCACCTTGGCACTTTTCCTGTTTGCTCTCTCCATCATATTCTGCATCTACCCACCAGTCTCTGCTCTTCATCCATCTCCCTTAGCGGCTTTTTCCCCCCCTCCCCACTCGCACCTATAAAACCCATTCGCCTGCCTCTGCCAAGCACACCCCAGTGATCTATCAGAGAGTGATTTTATGGGCTTTTCCCCCTACTGATGGCTATTTAGCTGTCCTCAACCAACCCGGGACGATTTGTTATTGTAAGTGTTTGTCCAACGCGTTTAGACTGTTTGCAGTGATGGCCCACTGATGAAAAACAAGCATGGTTTATGGAAAGTTATGACAATTCATTGTGCCAGCAGATCAATGGCACATCAGGGAAATAGGTAAGCGATAATGTAATTATTGTCAAAAAAAAGGAGTATTGAACAGGTAACTGATCACAATGTGATGAAACACTGAAACATGAAATGACACCTTTCTAGATTCATCTTCTAATTGTTATCTTGATAAAAAGGTCCTCAGACTAAGCTATTGTTGACCATATTGGCTTTCATGGGCATCTCAATGACACACACGCCAAGTGAGAGCAGTTGATGCTCCCTTAAAAATCAGTGTAAAATCATATCAAAACTAAATCCCACAGGTAGGTGATTATAAAAGGAGGACTATGTATTTCCAGTTACATATTAGCTGTTATTCCAGTGGTGTTCTCAGCTGGGATGACTAAACTCAGAGCAATACAATCAGGTGTCCAATAAGCAAATCAATTTGAGATTCGTGGATTGTAGCATAAGCAACAGCCTCCTGGTCCACTTAACACCACTTTTCATTACTCTGGGCTAGCACGGGAAGTGCATGTGTACCTGAATGAATGTGTTTTCAGGGAAAGTGACGGCTGAATCAGAAAATAGAAATGTGAGAAAAAACAGGGAGAAAAAGCTGGAGTTCTGTACTTTGTGCACTAGTTATTAGCATCAGCAAAAAATGTTGCATTCTTTATTTTTTGGCATCTTTTGCAATTATTAAAAAATAAATAAATCATGGTAGAAAGATGACAGAAAATAAATTAGGAGAGAGGTGAAGGGATGACCATAGACTTAACACAATGCCTTAAACACATACCTCTTTCAAAGAAATCTAATGCACTTCTCTTTTTTCCCCTGTTTTTCATCAGCATTGCAAGGAAGCCCCTGAAAGTATCTGCAACGTTGTTCACATCTGCATAACATTCAGGGACAACACATCTTATTAGATTCTCCTGCAATATTTGCTCATGGCAGATGAAGCACTACTAAATTTTTTAAACTTATGTTCAGACAACATGAAGCACTTAGGCACTGCCAAGTGCAAGAAATTGTAGGTCCTCAAATGGCCACTTGAGTCTCCTCCAAAAGTGAGTTGCTCCTCACAGAAACCCATGTTAACGTACCAGCAGAAACAAACATGTTTGCAGCTTTGTACGAAGAAGGATTTTGGTCCTTATAGCTGATTTGTAACAATTGCAGGAGGGGGGATTTTTTTTAATATAAGTCTCCCATTTAAATTGTATTATCATTTAAAGTCATGCATAATTAGATGTGGTCACTCTGAGTGACAGGTCAGTACCTTCACTGAACAGTCCATTATGGCTCAGAGATATACGTACGACACACCTCAGCTCCACTTATGTTTGCACATTTTTGGATTAGCCAGGATTCGAGGAGCCAGAGACGCCATACTGAGCTTCAAAACGGCTGTCAGGAAAGCTCAGGTTGAGGATTTGTCCATCTTTATTAACAGTCATTTGTCACACCAGGAAAAGATAATTCCTCATGGTTATATATTTGAAAAACATCATCAGATCGCACACACTGTAAGAAAATACAGTTCTTCCATAACCTTTTCCAAACTGTTTTCAAACTCAAATCAAACCACACATTAGCACACAAAGCCTGGACTCCAGTTTCAGTGTCCTGTGACACTCGATGGACTGGAAATAAAACCTACCAAGAAATGTAATCCAGGACATGATCAGGTTACCTCCAAAATAGACTACATTTCGCAAAAACATTCAACAGTTTAGATTTTCAAGAGACGGGGTTACAGTATATGATGAAGAGGCAATATAATAACAGCAGTCAGTTTTATGTTACTGGGCCTTTTACAAACTACGTGCCAGGACTTAAAGAACCTTTTAAAATGACAGAGCACAAAAAATGATTTTGTGTGTTTGAATAAGGAACGCGGCACACAGGAAATGGGTGATTTGTGTAAACGAAAATTGTCTGTTGATTAACCAATAATAGAGGGCACCTCTGCATAATGTGCTTCAGTTTGAATGTGTGTGGATGTGTGAGTCTGTTTGTCTACCTTTTTCACAGAAATTACTCTGCTGTCTGGACAGAGAGGACACGTCTGGGACAGGCTCCACAAGGACACATGGCAGAAGTAAAGAAGATTGCAAAGAGAGGGCAAAAAACCAAGTAAGTGGGTGAGTTGGAGAGGGAGAAAGCATGCACTTTACACTCATGAGTAATTCATACGGGCTTCTGTTCTGCCTGGTTTTCTTTCCTCCAGGCCAATAAACATAAAGAGATGCAACATTATTCAGCTGTTCCCTATAGTCCACTCGACCTAAAGCACAAGCTGTGGACATTAAAATAAGACAGAAAGGAGAAAGAGGTATAAATTCTCAGACACCCACACTGTCTCAGATTCACTACCCAGATGACAGGCAAGTTATGGCATGACTGCGTGTCTGTGCCACTCTGTCTCAGAGGGTGTCATCCCCGAGGCAAAAGGTGACGTCGGTAGCAGCAGCCCAGCTGACATCTGTCAAAAGCTATCACAGGTTTTAAATGCTCGCTGAGACACCACAACGACCCCGGGGTCGAGGGTTATCCATCTTTTCCTGAGACAGCATCAAGGAGCAAAATAAAAAAAATTACAGTCGAGTGTGATTACAGGGAAAAGAATGTGACACATGTGGAGAGGAAATCCATGCGGCTTGTCTGAAGGTCACCCACTTGTCCCTTCCTGAATGGTGTAATTGTGTATTCCTCAGAGTAGGGGATGGAGGTTTCACAAAGATGGAGATACAGGGAGAAAAGAGAGTCAGAGCACAATGGGGATAGGCGGATAGAGAGAGCGGACAGTCAGTTTGGATTAGAGTTACAGCAGGTTTGATGAGAACAGAATGAACTATTAGTAGTAGGTTAAGATGGGAACATACTGCTAAAAGGAACGAGGATGGGAGAGTCGGAGAGAAACTATACATTTCTTTTAAAGTTCAGATGGTTGGTGTGTGGTCTGGAGGCAGGCTGCTGCTGTGGTTATTAGAACTGTATATAAAAAAGTGAAGTTTATCGCTCTCCAAGACATTGTACAGAAAAATCGCTGCAGTTTTGAGGCTTTATGGTCAAATGATGGCATGTGCCTTTTTTTTTTTTAATCCCTTTACAGTCGTGAAAAAAATAAGTTCAGCTCATGAAAACTGTTGACTTTGTTGATATATTAGGACAAGCAAACATTAAATCCTCTTTGAAAAACTATTAATAGAAGTGACTTACTCAAACAAATTACAAATAAAACAGACCATTTGTAGTCAATTTTCTAATCTAAAGAAATCCCAAAACAGATCAATTACATAGAAGAAAACAAATCCATGACATTTATGATGCCTTCAAATCCAACAAAATGAGAATCGGGTTCCAGATTGGGAGTAACAGGTGGAATTTGTCTTATTTAGACTTCTGACATCCAAAAGATCTGGAAATCTAACAAAGACCTCCAAATCATCTGAACAAAATCCCTTCACTGGAAGGAAAATAATATCTACTACAAACAATTTGCCAGTTTTAGCCAAATCCAAGAGTGAGTTTGATGGATATTTACACCGATCAGGCATAACATTATGACCACCTGCTTAATATTGTGTTGGTCCAATTTATGCTGCTAAAACTCCTCTGACAGAATGAGGTATGGATACAGGACCTCTGGGGATGTCCGGTGGCAAGGAATACTATATGTTTACTGTCTCTCTCTCTTTCTCTCTCTCCTTCTCTGTGTGTATCAATTTAAATTCAATTCACAACATAAATGATCTCAAAGACCACATGTTATGATATATAATAGAAACCCACCGCGTCCACTGATTTCCCTTGAGCAGCTCTTTGTCAACAGTGAAAAGAAAAAACTCCCATTTTAACAGGAGGAAGCCTAGAACAGACCCATGCAGTCACCCGCTTTGACCAGGTGAGTTGAGGGTAAAGTGGAGAGAGAATAAGAAAACAGATAAAATCACACAAACGGGGCATCAGAGAGCAATAAATACAGACGGGGAGGTTAGTGAGGCCAGTAACTGCAGATCAGAAATGAGCCAGAGATACCTGCAGAGAGGACAAAACAAAAACTACAGGAAAGAGAAGACTCAAGGTTAGCAACACGCTGTGATGACGTATAAATGTATGAAGAGTGAAGTGGCGTGCAGGTCTGTGTTTGGTGTTGGTCCGTGTGTGCCTGTGTCTGAGTCTCATTGGACATCATCAATCAGTCACTCAGCCAGTATTGGCTGTGCGATCGAGGGCAACTTGACAGCTCTGTGCTGTAGGTCGCTGGCTGCAGTGAATAATGAAGGGAAGTGTCATTTGGACATTTGAAGTGCTTTTTAATGCTGCTTAACAAGGAGGGTTTTCTTTCTACTTTGTGGAGGCTTCAAAATATACTCAGTGACAGCAATCCTGAGTTAATCCTTCTTATTCCGGCTTTTCTGCTGAGGTAAAGAATTGTTCTGGCTGAGAATCTTTACCCGTCTCTGCCGTTATTCTACAGGAACTGCAAATATTGAACTCTGTGTTTAAGGTAAAACATAAAGCTTTACACAGATATTCTGGTTGACACTGCTGTAGCTGCTATGTGAGTGCACATGCACACCTACCTTTGTTTGGGAATTGGGGATCCTGGAGATTTGTGCTATTAATATTCACGGTGCAGTTTGGCTCATGAGAGAGTTACCAAGTGCAGGAGAGTGACCTTGGGGTTGCAGTGAGAGCCAGAAGGTGCATCTCAATAGTTTCCTTCCCTTTCTTCTCCTCTCCTGCTTTCCCAGCTCGCAGTTTTTATCAATTACTTGCAGACACCAACTGTATAACCTGTTTGAGCTTTTGAGGAGGTGTGAATAATCTGGTTATAAGGTGCTGCAGGTTTATGGGGAGACCTGGATTAAACGGCTAATTCGGGCTTGATTTGAATTCTCTATCTTACAGTGTGCTGCTACATTTGCAGACACACTGACACTGAGCTATGAAAATGAGAGAAGCTTATTGTAAATATTAGCATAGGTGTTCATAATCCAGAGAGTTGATTTGTGATGACTTACTGGTGAAGTAGATCATAGTGTAACACTCGAATCAACGAGGATGCAGAGTTCTAATGAGAGTTCAGAGACATGTCATGTGTCCGATAGAGTAGGTTAGCGGTATGAAACAGTCATGAATAAGGAGCGTAAAAAGATCCTTGTCTTGTCCTTAATGTTCTCTGATGTTAAAAATATGAAGGCAAATAATACATTTCGAACAAAGCAGCAGCAGACCTCACTACCCAGCTGGCATCGTGCCCGGTTTCTGCTATTCTGTTCTTGGATACAACAAGGTTATTCCTGGGTCACTGCACAGTTGTGATGCGTTCACATGCACATAGGTTTGTCTATGAGTCCTGACCCCAAAACCAACCCTGCAGTCACAGACAGCCTCCTCATCGAAGACACGCTGATTCTTTTTATTTTGGCTCTGAATCACTAAATCCCCTCTAACTCACCATGAATCGATCTCCCCACTTCCCCTATCCTTCATTCTCGTACACTGCTCCTCGCCTTCATTTAGAATCCACCTCTCCTTGTCTCCTTTCATTTAACACACACAGAAATCCAATCACTATCCAATTGTCTGTATCTGTGAAATATTTTGTTGGTATTAGATGACAGAAAAAGCGGGCCTGGTGGTTATTGTGGGCCTCCCTCTGTTTATTGGCAGCGTGCAGGGTTCTAATGAAGCTTAACGGGGGAACAGCCAACTCTTTATGACCTTAGCTCAACTCTTTTCCAAGATACTTTGGTGCCATTCAGTCATACTCTGCACTGAAATTATAAATGGTCACAGAGAAACCGCCTATGCAGGCATCTATATGGTAATGAGGATGTGTTCATCCACTTGCCGCTACCAAAGTTTGATGAAACAAGCAAAAGCCAAGAGGACCAATGGTAAAGCTGGAGTGTAACACTATAAAAGAACATTGGTTACATTCAAGCCCTTGCCAAATGGGTTCCACACAATGCTGATAATGTCTATCAGGTAAATGATGCTGTAGTTCTCCGTATAATGAAGTTTTAAATCAAAGATCTGTGCCAACATTCCCACAATGATGCATCGGTAGCGATGCTTTCCTTTTTTTAAAACTTGCAATAATTGATTTGCCAAAGCTGAAGGGGGATTTACTGCAGCAATAGAGATGGAATATGCTACATCAGCTAGGAGTATGGTGGAAAAAGCTAGGAGGAATCAAAGAAAAGTTTCCAAAGTTCCAGTCGAAATGAAGAAAGGGATCGTTGTGAGGCATGCATCACCAGATTTTGCAGTGCAGGTTTAAGGTTTCTGTTTATTTTGTGTTTGGTCAAAATGGCAATGAGATAATCAGAGAATGGAGATCTGTCAAAGCAAGAGTTGGCCGGATGTTCAAATGCCAGAGTCATTTGTGTGTTTTTCCACTGTGTCATTAATGCTTGCAAATTCAACAACTGTCACCCAGCAGGAATACTAAGGAGTCAAACTCGTGTTGTTTGGACTGCCGGTGTGAAATGCAAACACAGGAAAACATGAAAATTCGTATCGTGGTGTATAATGACTGGCTCAGTCAGAGAAGTGGTTTTAAAGTGATGCTTCAGCTTTGTTCCTTGTTGAGAACAGCGGCTGTAGCCAGCTTCAATTAATATCATTACAGTGGACAGGTGGCATTTTTTCAAAGCAGGGAAAAGTATAATTGTGCCTATTATAAGTGACTAATGCAAAATACTAATCACTGGCAAAAAAAAATACAGTTTGGAATATATCAAGCATAATGGGTAGAGAAAAAGTGGTTATGTGAGTGGATGGAAATTCTGTTTTTAATCTTTTCTTATGCTATATTATTTTACAGTGAAAATGGATGCTTCAACTGCATCTGAAAATAGTGTATGACTAGTGTCAATGCAGTGGCTACAACAAATAGTGGCAAAAACACATGCTTTCAGAAAGACTAGACATAAATGGTGTCACACTTGTTTGTTCACATGGATAGAAGTTACAGCTTGTCAGGTAAGAGCTCAAATCCAGCCTTTTGTGTGCACCTCTACATCTGGCCTGTACAAAGTGTGAGCACTGCTGGATGGTCAGATTTGTAAGGCTACAAAACTAACCCCAATATCACAGAAAAGTGTGCTGGGAGAGTGGATGTTGGACAACCCCATGAGCACTTCAAAGCCTCCTCAGGTCTTTGGAGTCTACCATTGCCGCACGGCAACAACTCGACTACTTGAAACAGCACGGAAATTTCTGTGAACCAAATTTGCTCATTTGAAGCAAAACAAAAATCTTCCAGTGAGGTTAGCAAAAATGATTTGATATGCTTCAGAAATGAACATGCAGAAATATCTAGCCAAATATCATTTAATCTGAAAAATAGCCAAAGAAGGGCTTGGATTTGAGGCTGTGTATCTTCACACGGGCACTGAATTGTCAAAAAATTTGAGTTAAAGACGCTAAAATCGAGATTATCTCTCAGTTTCACTAGTCAGATGTGTTTATTGGCTCTAGCTGAAAATTAGAACAACAAGAATAGACCATCTAACTAAGAAAAACTACTACACTACCACTCAAAAGTTTGGGCATACTTTCTCTTTCATGTGAATACAGAAAGTGTCCAAACTTTTAACTGGTAGTGTACCTTGAAACAAACCTAATATTGTGGTGCATCTCAGTACTTCACAAATGACTTATTTATCTTCAAGTGAGAAAAAAGAAAAAACAGGATTTAATTGGTCTAAAATACAATACAATGCCTTTCTTGAATTCCTTTATAGCAGTAAATGGCTAAACTACAGCTACCAACTTTGAACTGCAGTTGCATGTAGAACAGAATCTGTATTTCTTGTCTTACAGAGGCAAACCTTCATTAACACCTGCCTGATCCAGCTCATATAAATGTCACACAGCACAGTATGACGATTACATCCCAGCCAGATCAAAGGTTACATAACATGAGGATTTTCATGTAGGCTTTATAGTCCGCTACGTGAGATAAATGCATATTTGAATGGTAATTTCAGTGACAGATATGACACTCGGGGCAGCCCAGTTGAAGCCAAGGTTCTTCCTGTGAACCTTTTAGTGACACATGTCAGATTCAGATGTCAGCCGATTCCTGTGAGAGCAGAATGGATGACTGAGCAGAGCGCTGAAGGAGATCTATAGCTCCCAGCGCACCAGCACAGTTTACGCATGGCAAAGGCCACGAACATCTACGTAACTTCACCGCACAGCAACAGAACACACAGATATTACAACTGTTCGCGCACGAGATAAATGAATGAACGGATTGGGGAGAGGGAAGGGGAGCTTTCCAGATTGGAACCCCGCTGAGATAATATAGAAAACTATGACTTCAAAGACAGATTGCTTGACAGATTGTGACCAAATGTCATAGTGTAGTAAGAAAACAGGAGGGAGGCAAAATGAGGCGACGACACTGAAAGGGAGAGAAGAGTGGAGAAAAATGGATAGACACAAGGCTTCCCAGAGCCTGTGAGTATTTATAGATCAGATATAGTCAGAGCATCTGCCTGGCAGCAGCAGTGTGCTCCTTGTTGCTTCAGCTGATGTCTCTGTACACACAAGACATGGTTGTTACTCTGTGGAGAACATTAGGAAAGGAAGTGACATTAATGGCAGGCAGAGGACCAAGTCAGAGTGGGATATGCATGAATGAAGACACACATATGGCTTCAGACCACTGGGGAAAGACGATTCTGTGTTGGCATGTTCATATTTTGTCCACTTGTTCATGTTTAGAATCTCCAAAAAGAAAACTTAATCAACCCAATCTATCTGTAGCTGACTGCTTTACAATTTGTGTGTGTGTGTGTGTGTGTGTGTGTGTGTGTGTGTGTGTGTGTGTGTGTGTGTGTGTGTGTGTGTGTGTGTGTGTGTGTGTGTGTGTGTGTGTGTGTGCTCGCGTGCGTGCGTGCTCGTCAGACCATGTGAGGATGCTGTCCAGAAGCGCGCTTGGTTCACTCAGCTCCTGGATGCCGAGAGCGCACACAGAAACAGACGCGGAGAGAACAAAAAAGCAACAACCAAGTAAACGATTCGCTGTCTCTTTTTATCGCATCAAATATGACTTGTTAACGACAGAATACTCGTAGCCATCCTCCGTGAAGGCGACAAAAAAAAAGAAAAACAACAACAACCAGTGGCATTTCCACAAAGACTCGCTAACGTATCAGCTGTTTCCCCACTGTTCCACATTCCGGCGCACACGGGGAATATGAAGGCGAAAAACCGTGACCAAAGCTTGTCGGACTCCAGAGAGCTGGACGGATCCTATGACCAGCTAACGGGTGAGTGAACCGGCGTCTGGAACACCGGTGGATGTTGCATGTTTGCCTGCTGAGAGAAGATTCAATATATGAAACCAATCATCTATAGAGAGTCGTGGTGCACCTAACTTCAGGTGGTTTGGAAATGTCACATCCTATTCGCCATTTACCAAACGATAAAAAAAAAAAAACAAAATAGACAATATTTTTATGGATATTGGCAATTTAGTTGTAGTGCACCACCGCTTGTATATGATATTTTTAAAACTAAGCTTCCATGGTAACACTATTTTCTGTTTTATTCAGCTCTCGTGTTCCCTCTCAAGTAGTTTATAGTTCTTTATTCCTGAAAGAGAGAGTTGAAAATAACATTTGGTGGGGGAAAAAAAGCAAACATATTGAATCTTGTCGGTGTTGCATGCTACTGTGGTTGCGTAATGTGGTGCGTAATGTTGGTGAATGATGGTTTGTTTTGCTGTCAAGAATTTCAGGACAACAGTGTGTGTTTTTCGCTGGCCTGGCTCAGCTACGGGAGACCACTTTATTATCTTCACGGTTGTACAAAGCGCTGCGGGCAGTAGACACTTGTCTGACGGATCTCATGCCCAAAAATTGTGGAGTTTGACCACATTCCGCTGCTTTCTTTCATATTCCCGTGAGCTTCAACTGCTGAAGTCTGGGTCATGGGTTGAAAAAGGGGGTTCCGCAAGTTCAGCAGGCATCTGATATTAATGCAATGTTGATTCTCACGCGGAGTAAATTCGTGCGTAATTTCGCTCGTGTTCGACCAGTAATGTCAGATATGGTCTCTTTCTCGCTGGATGCCTGTGCACTCGGGCTGCCTCCACTTCATCGGCACAGATGAGACTTGACACACATTAGTTATAGCGATTTAGTGAACCACTTGGTTGAGTGTGAGCGGGCATGCCTGCACATACCTATGGAGGTGCTCCTCGGAGAGCTGAGCACTCTCTTGAGGTGTTTTATCGTCACCATAACCTTCAATTGTCACTTTGCATTTCACAGCGTCCTCCGCTTATGCGTGGACCCGGTTTGCCTGTGAAGTGCCAGCTGCTTAAATAAACTGCTTGGTGTGATGCCTGAACACATCTCAGGCCCCGCAAAGGGCTGGTTGTGGCTGTCCAGACAGCTGTGCGCCTCAGGCTCGACGGGGACAATGTAATCTCGTTTGCACTCGTCCACGCATTAGCAGCTGAGCAGAGCTTTGTCACAGTTTTAATGCATACTAAATTAAGAAAAGATTGCAAGGTGTCCTGATGTTAGTAGTGCACAGACATCCAGTTTGAGTGCATGTGTGTGTGGGGATCCTCTGCTGGGTTTATCTGTGATTTTTTTGGTGTTTATTAAAGCCTATGTGTGGGTATGTATGTGTGGGGAAGTTAAGAAGCAGCAGCTTCACCTTTTCACTGTTGAAAGTTCAAAATAATAGAATATTTCTGCTGAAGTCAGGAACATCCATCAGCTTTATCCTTTCCCTCCTCCTGGTGGATCTTCTGAAGTGTCTTTGCCTTGTAACTTCACCTTTTGGCTCCAAATCAGCTGCAGATTAATATGTATGCTGGATTATGACTTGTATTACAGATGATTAGTAAATGTGACAGTGCAGGAGAGGAATCTTTCTGTAATGTAAACTCTTCAGGAGCGTCATCATTTTTCCCTTTTCTTCCATTTTATCTCCTCCCCTCTTTTCTCTCCAGCTTGTTGAAACGGTCCCTTGTGTCTGACTGTCCACACAAAGTCATATTGCTTTTTTAATCGTTGAGCAAAGGGAGAAAGTACTAAATCATTCACTGTGCCGGAACAATTTACTTCTGGCATAGTTATTAATGACTTTTTCAAAGCTCTGAATTGCATGGTTAATTCATCTTTGTGAGACGCTGTCAACTGTAAAACATATTTCGCTCTGATAGTTTGCATGCTTATTAAGGGGTGGCCCTTGCCAGGAGGCAATGTAATGAAGTTTTGATGTGGCTGAAGTTGTGGAGAAATATTGCCGGGCTTTTGTCTATTGCATTTTTTCATTTTATGGCAACAGCTGACCGCAAAGTGGCCCCAATGTGTAGCCTACTGTGTGAGTGTGACAGAAAGAGAACAAGTGACAGGTTATTTTCTGTATTATCTCGACTAAGCAGAAAAGGCCTACAGCGTGATGTGAGCGTACGAGAATGGATTCTTAGGTGGGTTTTGTGTGTGTGTGTGTGTGTGTGTGTGTGTGTGTGTGTGGGAAGGCTGGCTACAGGTGAGTCATTCTTCTTACTTACCAGCAACTTGTGAGTGAGCGAGGTGTGTGTGCGTGTGTGTGTGTGTGTGTGTGTGCTTGAGGCAAAGCTGACCGGTGTTGCTTAAAGGCAGTGTGGGTGGTCTCCACCCACAATTTGAGTGAAATGTAACTCTCTAGAAATAACTCCCTCTCAGCCTGCTGCATTGTGCCGAAGTGCGCCCCGCTGTGTGCGTGCATGTGTCGGGAAGTGTGCGGTAGCCTGGCATTCCCCCGTTGTGTTTAAGAGCACCGGCTGAGAGATGAGAGGTAATTATAGAAGCGTGGTGCAGTAATCTCCTCTTCCACCTCACAAGCCACACTCAGGAGGAATCATATCACCTACACACACACACACAGACACACACACACACACTATCTCCACATATGCATATGCGGCTTTTATCTCAATCTTGTCATGCTTCGCTTTCCATCTCCAAGTCCAGAATATTGTCTAAAGGCTAAATCAGTAGTGGTTGGATGGCAGCCTGCCAATCATGCCTTTGTTTTCTCTGATACTAATAGTGTGCGCATCATCGGATACATTGGCGGAGAAGACAAGGGTGTTAAATTTCAGTTTTAAATATTTTATAAAATATTTTAGATTGTGCTCCTCTATTGATTGAGCTTTTTTGCTATATCATACTACTCCACACGGATGTCTAAATTGTCAGAATATCTCTCAAATCCATCTTGCCAGACCCTTTTGTTTTGTCATTTTATCATTGGTCAGTAGTTTAACCATAAATGTTCTGTCTTCAGTTTGTCCTCTGTTTGAAGGTGAAGTTATTACTTATTCTCAACACTTTCGACATGTTTGATCAACCATATGTGACAAAAATATACTGCTTTCTGCTTCTCAAACATGGATATTAAGTGATTTCAATATATTTCAATACATACATCTGTGTTTTGAACTGTTTGGTGGATTAAAAGCCAAAATACATTTAATTTCTTCAGGTCACCTTGGCCTCTGAGAAATGTGATCGCCATTTCTGGGCAAAAGAATAAAAAGTAATCATCAGATTATTTCATTATGTAAACATACTATAAACTTGATGTGTTTGATGTCTTTTTCCCCACTCAGAGTGTACATATTTCATCTAAAGTATAATCAAATCTTCCACTGTCTGTTACGATTACAGCTCCAAAAGTCGGTATGAAGGATTCAAGAAAGCAGGAAATTAAAAGTTGTCTGCAAATGTGTGCATGTGTAAGAGAGTCTCAGATACATTCACTGTGTACACACACTGTCTTGTCTGTGTGTGTTTGTTTGTTTTCAGAGGATGTGCAGTTTGTGGTGGACGGGTTAAACAAAAACGTCCATCTCTCAGATTAACTTGGTCCTCGTTCTTTGACTAAATTAGCTGATAGCTTACTTTCCAGTAGTCAGCACAATCCTACAGATGCGCCGCTCAATCACTCAGGCATAGAAGTGCAAAGTGTAAATACAATCATAGACAAAAGTGACCTGTTGTGTTGGTTAAAGTGCAGCAGCTCAGCTCTTAGCTTGCCTCTCAGAGAGATATTTAGCCTTTGATTAATGTGGACAGTTTATTTCTCACACACAAGCAGCTCTTAATGAGTGATGTTAAGCAGTGGCAGTCAGAGCTGTGCCAAGCGTAAAAGTCAGGATGAACTTCACTACATCAGGAAACTAAGCAGTGAGAGACGTTAAAGGTGTTGAAGTGAAGGTTATCAGCTCGTCTGAAAGCCACATGACGCTATGAATATGAGCTCATCTTACAAAGTGCAAGCAATGGAACAAGAAAATCATAAAATCAAGTGAAACAATGACCGAATATAATGAGGAAATAAAACAAACATAGTATAAAAACACAATAGCACACCAGCAAGGAGCTTTAAAACCAAGCTCGTAGTTTTCTTGGGAATAAATAAGAGTCCTCTTGATAAGTACAGGCTCATATGTGACAATGAGGTCAGATACAGCAGTGACAGAGGCCTTAAAAGTCATCAGATTTCTGGTTGAAACAAGTGAAAAGGGTTTTGCAATAGTGGAGGCGTGATGAGATGAAGGTCTCTGAAGTGGTCTTTGTGTCTTTGAAAGATTCCTGGCCAAAGACTGGCTTCATAATTAGAGTTTAGCCTGAAGTCAACTTCTAGACATGGCAGTTTTTGCTGCAGCTAGAGCCGTAATGGCCACTGGCACCAATTAAAAGCCTTGATTCAATGTGTCATCCAATGTGCCAGGACATGTGTGGCACACGTTGCCTCTTCGGGGATCCTATCTTGGTTCCTGGGCCCGAGTTCCTCCCGGAAGTGCCAGAATTGCTGATGTGAAGTGACTGGATCCCTGCATGGAGGAATGCTTCGAGTGGTTCACTTAGGCTTGTCTGTCACATTGGGTCCTTCACCGAGGGGAGGAAAGAAGGCTGGGAAAATGAAAGATGCGAAGGAAGAAAAGTGGTAAAAGAAAGACAGAAGCAAAGTGCACTGAGATGGTTGCAGACATTCGCCAGGCAAATCCCAGCAGCGCTCTTTGGTTGTCTGTTGGCGTCGGTTGCCCTATTAGGAAAAAGCTCTTCCTGCTAATCATAACCTGCTAATGCGTAACTCCTATACATCATTTGTCCTGTAATAATATTGGGAGCTGGCCACACGAGACCTGAGTTCTTTTTGATGTTCAAATTCGTGCAACTTAGGGTAAAGTGGATGCTTGCATGTAGAAGTAAAAAAAACTTAGCATAATTACCCACTCGTCCTCCCCCCTCGTCATCCTAATGTCCCCATTATATTCCTAAATAATCTGACTGACAGTCCACCCCCTCAACACTGTCTCCACTCTCACCAATCAGATTATGTAATAGTATCATATATATTTCTGTCTCTAATAGTGTCTTCAGTGTCTTGCTTTCCACTGCTCTCTCCCATTGCCTGTGTCTGTGTCACTTCTTAGCTTTTCCATTGTCCATCCTCACACAAAACTGCCCCCTCTGACCCTTATCCTGCCTTCCTCCTCTCTGGCTCTGTCAAGCCACAATGGGGCCGTAGCTTAATAGGGCTGGAAGCCAGAATCAATCCTAACAAGTTTCAGTCTTTGAAAGAATCTACAGAGGGCCAGGCGATCATTAATTAAAATAAGCCCTGCTCACCTCTTCCTTGGTGCCTCAACCCCGTCTCCTCTCCTACGGCCCGTCTCTGTAAACACATTCATTTCTAAATGCCTGCAGGGGAAAAGGGAGAGATAAAAAAAGTGAGAAGATAGAGTACAAAGCAACAGGAGATGGGAACATGCAAAGTAGGAGCAGAATTTGGCTGGGAAACGTCAATGTAAATCTCTGATTAAGGGTGGAGGAATTAAAGGGCAGTGGGGAGCGATAGTGGAAGGATTCAGTGGGTTACCAACAGTTTTTTTTTTTTTACTCTCTACACCAATCTGATGCACCTACCTTGTCAGAGATGTTTATCAAGCGGCGACTGATTGATTGACTGACGGAAAGTGTCTCTGAGTGTGACAGAGTCGGTGTCATTCATTGTGTGCCTCTGTCTCACGTTGCTGTACTGTCACTCACAACATCTGAGCTGCATTAGAGGATGATTTTCTGTCCATTAGCTCAGCCATTCTCCATTAGACAGAGAATAACTCATCAGCATGGAGAGGAGGAGAGACCAGCAGATAGCCAAACACTACAATAAAGTGTAGTACAATGTAGGTTGTAACACCTTCTCCCTTTTGTTATGCCCTTTGAGTCATTCTGTATGTATGAGTACACAAAAGAGAATCCTCTGTTGTCAGAGGTTATCAGCTTGGGCGTCTCGGTCTGAAGATAGGGGATCAGTGTGTGTGTGCTGTGTGTTAGAAGCTGTACACACTTGTGTAGAGGATGTCTGAAGGGTATGCGTGACTGCCATTGACTGAGCGTGTTGAGGGGGAAGGATGTCGGGAGGAGTGTGTGCGCTGCCGTCTTTCCCTCGTACGATATTGCGACTCATTCAAGAAGATCGTCATCTGGCCGATCTCTTGTGTGTGATAAGTAAAACGGCACAAACAAGACGACAATAAGCAGCAGTGATTTAGTTGTAGCCTACTGATAAATAACCTACAAAAGGCATTCATGTTGTTCACTGAAGGTTGTTGAGGAGCAACTTCGGTGTGATTGACAGCACAGCGGAGAGTGATAAGGAGAGAAGTGGAGGTGATTAGACGAAGCCTGGGGTTTGCTCTTGTCAAAAGATAATGTTCATACACACACATAAACAAACGCATAAACATACACGCTGGGTTTTGGCCTGAGGGATGGCAGCCTTGCAGAGCACTGCAGCTGGTCTTACAATCAATCGGTCAGTTCAGATAGAAACCTGGACAAGGTTCTGGTCAATAATATGCACACGTATACAAACACAGGCGGATACATATTCACACACACATGCACGTGCAGAGCAGTCGGGGAGGGACGCTCAGTGGGAAAAGCCTCGTCAATATCTGTCAGTTAGCTTACCAGTCAGAACACACTCAGTGTCTCTCTGTGCACACAGTGTTTAAATGATCGGCCAATCAAGCCAAGCTTAATGGACAACGCCATGTGCTGTTTCTGGTCAGTAGTCATGATTAGTGATGCTCTTTTCATGCCACGCTGTTCTAAACTGCCACGAGAGTCTAATCTAGGCTGTATGAGGCAAAGACTTGTAAGGTTTTTTAGGGTCACAACTTAAATATTAATCTGTTGTGATTTGAGGCAAAGAGGTTTAATAATAATGTCGTGAGCTTAAGATTACTAAGGCCTTTTAAGGCTGCACATTACACATGACTGATTAAATACAGAGGAAAAGACGCTCCCAAAATCCCACAAGAACATGCTGTAAAGCAGAAGTTTACATCCATCTAACAGTTGCTAATTCCGGCTGCGATCTGTGGAGACAAGTCAAACAAATGGAGAGTAGATTATACGACCCAAAGAGGCACTACAGATGATGAGAATCCAGTTTGAACGCCCGTTCCATTGTATGGTGTGGTCATCTGAGCAGAGTGTAGAAATTTGCGAAACCAGCATCATTAGCTCTCTGGCAGGCCTTAGCCACCCTTGCTCTGGCCCCAAAATGGCTGCCTTTGTCATGGCTCCTCTGTCAGCCTGGGGCCAGGTTGTCAGAGGGGACACGTCCTGACAGCTTGGTCTTTATCTCTCCCAGGAGAGATGCTGAAGTCAGCCAAATTCACTCGCAGCTAAATATGCACACTGTGACAAGGTAGAAGGAAACAAAACCAATTGCATTTTTGGAGGCTACGATATGGTTCAGGGTATTACAATTGTGTGAGAGAAGGTTATTAAGGAATGCTGAAATGCTGAGCTGGTGATTTTGCGTTCGGCTTCATAGAGCTTTTCAACTCTGTCCTGACTTGACTGTTGAACCAGCTCGTCCTCTGAGACAGCCAAACCAAACTACACACTTGCAAATTCTCAAAATGCAGACTTCAGGAGTCTAACAACATATTTGTGTACTTGAAAATCCATTTGCTTTAATCATCTCCATTGCACACTGCTTGTTCTGGGTGTTTTTGCTTGTTGGCTGTGGGGCTTGAAAATCCTATTTTCCCCTCTGCTATCTCCCTCTGGCACTGGTAAACCGATTACTCACACAGCAACCTGACGTTCCATAAGTGCTTCTCCCCAGGCACCGTGGCTTGGCACCAGAATTTCATAAGAGTTAATGGAGTCTACTAATCAACGCACACGTAGACGGAGACACACAAACTCGCACACCGGCAGGTTTGATTGATTGGTGGAGTGACAGTCCTGACAGCAATGGGATCATTACCGACCTGGAGCAGCGCAACAGCCTCTGACGTTACCAAAGGTGGACCTCAACCTAAAACTGCACACAGGAGGAAGGGGAAACTGAAAAAGATGGGGGGTGGTGATTTGAAATACTAAAGAATGAGAAGCAGTTTGTTCCTTAAGTCTACAATATACAGTGGTGTTGGAGAGTTTTTACCTATCATTTAACTGACACATCCTTTGGTGTCACCATCCTGAAGAGCAGTTTCTCAAGGTACTTTTGCAGATCTGTTGTTCCAGCTTGCTACAATCCTTCTGAGGATTTATGCTGTGTCGCTGTCTTTTGTCTCTTCATGTAATCCCGGACTCGTCCCGCTTAGCCAGCCCATTCTGTAATGGTCTGGCCGCTCTTCATCATCACTCTGCAACAGGGGAAAAAATGCTCTGGTTTGTTTGTTTTTCCTTCATAGCATCTTTTGCGGAAGGATACGGCCTCGGTGTTCCCTCAAAATAGTGAAGGGGGCAATTGTTTGAGGGGAACATTTGCAGGGAGGGAGATGAGCACTGTCATTAAAATGGATAATCCGCCAGCAAAACCTAACAGGGCTGCCTTACTGCACGATCCAGAACCTCAGCAAAACTTGAACTTTACAGCGTGGTAGGTTGCTAGTCTGGAGGTTGGTGCTTCTCATAGCGAAATGCATTTTGAAAACACTAACACAGAGAGCTGGAGGAGGGGACAATGAGCGGAAAATGGCAGACTTACATCCACAGCTTACATATGGTGAGTCAGACTTATCCCAGACTGACTCTCTGGATCTGAGATCAGGGCTCTGTGGAGGCCACACTACTGATACCATACCAGGATTCCTTGTTCTTTCCAGCCCTGAATGTAGTTCTTTATTCACACTGCTTAATTAATTTGGCACTAATCAGACGTTCCTGATTGATAGTATGACAGTTAAGTATCAAAATATTGAAGTGCCTCTATTTTAGCACACTTCTGTACATATTATAGAAAGTGTTTTTTAACTTTGACATTAGCAGTGATGTGATTAGATCATTTATGGCCTGACAGGTAAAATGAACTGTCACACAGGTTACACATCATTTCATAACATTTCATTATCATGTAAAAGAAAAACATGAGCAAAACAACTACGTCATGTCTAAATTATTGTACATTTAATGTGTTTTTTGCTTGTTAAATTATTGATTGTACATCACATATGGATTGCTGTAAACCCGCCAACACTGGTTTTAGTCTGTGTAACATGTAGTTGAACACCTGCCACCATTCATTTGCTGCCTGTTTTCTGCTGTGATGGTACATTTGGTTAATTACTATTTGACTCACCGGTGATTATATTTTTACTGACAGGAGCTAAACTTGAATTTCCCATGATGTGTGCTTTACATTTTACTGTTGATAACTTTTCTAGCCTGATATGCTGGACTTCTGTACTGGGAAGTGAATTTAATTAAGTTCTATAATCGAGTGCACTTTTCAGGTACTTATAGTTTACCTGAGTATTTTAATTTTGTACAATTTTAGATTTCCATTCCGCTACAATCATCGCAATGTTGCAAATGTATCTGGTGGACCTGCATTTAAAACTTTATAGAAACTAGTTCAAACCAGCTACAACATTAACGTGCTGCTTTGACACTGATGTTTCCGTATAAATAATCAAATTATTCATTATTATTAATCATGTCTGTGTAGATCCTCAATCATCCAGGTCATGACAATCCCAAATAATTCAGTCAGAAGGACCAAACTAGCTCTTTTACATTAATTATTCACATTTTACTGCTCATGCAGGACCTTTACTTGTAACAGAGTATTTTTTTTCATTGCTGTATTGCTACTTTTACTTAAATAAAGGATCTGAATATTTGTTCCAACACTGTTGGACTATTATTTCAGTGAAAGTTTCTCCCTTCCAGTTATCAGACTCTGTGATTAATAATTAGCTGACAGCTTGTTAGAGGGCGAAACATCTGCTTGCTTGAAGAATTTTATGCAGTTTGCTTTACAGTAACACAGACGCTCCAAGACGGTACACAAACATCCCATATGTATATATAAATTTACTGGGAAGTGACTTAGCAGTGTTTGCTTAGTAATGTTTAGGATTAGCTCTGTAGGAAGCTAGCCTTTGTAAAGGATTTAAACGGTGAACTTCTTTCTGTTTATTATGACATTTATTGGTTTCATTTAACACACAATGCAGTTTTAAACTAATTCACTGCTACTTTGACATGAATAACCCTTTTTCTGATTGTCTCTCTGTTTAGTTGTGTTCATACAGTGCATTTGCTGACATTTAAATCAATAAATGAAGTAAAAAATATTTTTTTCATATGTGAGCTTTGTAGAAAAAAAAATCATAGCTGTTTCTTTTCCAAGTTGGCAATAAGTCTTTCTGAGTCCCAAGGCACCATCTAACCTATAATTACAGCTGTGGACATCACACTAAACCACCTCTCAGGCCTGTCCTTGGTGGCCTCCAGGGACCTGGTTGTCAAAAAGGAACACATCTGACAGCTTGGTCTTTCCCTGGAGAAAGCTTGAGTCGGCCAAATTTGCAAACAGCCCAGATTCAGGTAATTATACTTTCCAAGCATTTCAAAAGATTCTAAGAAGCTTAAAGCAAGCAGACAGGCAGAGATGAAATCATGCAACAGGTTGAACTCAGAGGAAATTACTTTTTTATTTACGGAACACAAAATATCAAAGCTGATGGAAAATGCCCGCTCTGTGTTTGATGTATTTGTAAAATCGAGTTTGCCGAGCACGACCGAGAGTGATATTGAACTGTGACTCAGGCAGCAGCAGTGATGCATCTTTGAATAATATTACAAGTAATTATAAAAGCCGTAATGAAAAGTGTACTTGAAGAAAGTCGGAGAGTAGCATCTGTCTGAAGGTTGTTTGTGTTTGGCTGCCATTTCTTTTTTTTTTTTTTTTTTTTTTTTACAACCACAAGATGTTTGCTTCTAATGAGGGTGAATTAGGAGAGACGACATGCACGTTCTGCTGCACACGCAGAGAAAGTCATTAAGAGGGGTAACGATTATTAATGAGGCCCGTAAACAGTTCAGGTGCTGAAATATGGGCCTGTTGTTTTCTTCCTGTGTGCTCACGACTGAGCGAGGCTCTGCTGGTTTTTGGCATCAAAGGAGACATTAGTGACGAAGTGCCGCTCTTACTGAGAGAGATAAGCAAAGACTTGAGTTTGAGCCGGTTGATTAAAGTTTTTCTGGAAAGTTGTTGCAACGTTTGAACGTGCCAGTCATCTTATTTGCTGTAGTGAGTGGCTGTGCAGATCTACGATATTTCTGTGAACATGTGTGAGTGGGAAGTTTGTGGTGGACTGGGTCGGATCCTGTTGGATGCTGTCGGTCAGTGGGGGTGGGCAGTTTCTGACAGCGGCCAGAGGAGGGATGAAACTAATCTGCAGTGGATCCATATCACAACTTAAAGGATCTGCTGTTCCTGTCTAAGTGCTTGATACCACAGGGAACATTTAAGGAGCGCTTTTCTCAGCAGCAGTGGCCTTAATGTTTTGGCTCCATCGGTGTACATATTTAATGGAAAATTGCCATCTTGTACTCCTCATCTATAGGGCTCAATAAGTTATTATAGGTGTCATTTGGAATCTGTAGCTTTGTCAAACTTTTGTTGTTTGCAAATGTAAAAAGCTGAACCCAAGTGGAATTTGAAAGTTTTTTTCATGGAAAAATGGTAGATGATCTGCAAATAATTAGCACTTTTCTACCTTAGTGGTGCTCAAAGCACTTTGCAATGTGTTTCTCATTCACCCATTCACACATCAACGGTGGCAGAGCTATACACGGTATTTGCCTTCCATTGAGAGCTACTTAGGGTTCAGTGTCTTGCCCAAGGACACTTCAACATGTCGAGGGGCGGGAGGTTGAACCACCAATCTTGCAATTACAGGACAACCTGCTCTACCACTTAAGCCACAGCCACCTTTTTTTGTGGTTTAGTGAGGGAAATCAAAATCCATTTGTGATATCTGCAGTCACCGTTTACTTTAATGCAAGCCAACATTTAGAGGTCAGTCTACAAGCTGCATGGGGAGACTTCTTTGCCGATTTGGTGAATGTCTCGAAAGAGTGTTTGTGGAAGTGTCTGTGTGTACAGTTACTCTCTCATTGATATTCCTGAGCAGATCTTGACATTAGGGAGTCATTAGAGTTTGACAAGACAAAGATAGAAGTCTTGCAGAAACTTGGTGCCTCTGTTCTCCCTTTTGCTTTTCACAGTCCTTCATCTCTGCTTCCTAGTTTTTCTCATCTACATACCATGCTTCTATGAATGAGAGGCAGCAGCTGTAATGAAGTTTTCTACTTTCCTTTCTTCTCCTCTCCTCCTCACCCTTTCTCACCTCTCTGCTCTTCAGAGGTGGAAAAGGTGATTTAAGTGGATGTAAAGTTAATAGTTTCAGCCCAAGCTTGTATGCTTGGATGCGCACAAGTTATGAGTGCAGTGGGTATAGCGATGGAAAATGATGTGTGTGTATGTGAGTGTAAGGGTTGTTTGTCACTGAGGGAGATTTATTCATATTAGCCCTTCAGTTGAGTGAGATCAGGAGGGTGAACTCCTGTTTAAGGTCACACAGTTAGAGAAGCAAAACAGAGACATCTTTCTGCCTGTCAGACATTATTTGCAAGAGATGAGTCAGTCTTAAAGTACAGGGGAGCAAAAAAAACAAGTTAATATGAATAATGTAAGAAAAAAATGCATGCATTGTGCTGTGAAGTGACATATACAGCAGAGCATCTGGTGGATGAAATATTCCCACAAGCTGCCCTTTATTTATATTCCAAGGTTATGAATTTTTAACATTTGGGTCTGTTAATAGTGGAGGGCCAATGTGAAAAATCTCTGAAAACAGGAGTGTCAGTAAGATTATGTGTTCATATGATGTTACATGTACATATGTTCACTTTTAGCCATGTTTTATGTTAATATTTCCTTTTTAAAGGATCTCTTTAATTATTTATGTCCTCTTATTGTTAGCAGCCGGCCCTGTCGCACTTATACATCTGCTTTTTGAAAATTGATGTAGCCATTTGCATCGTCAAGTTGTTTGTGAATCTAACCTGCTTCGGTGCTCCATAAGAGCACACACCAGCAATTACCCGTCTGCTGTTCGCGTTGTGTTTTCTGTTAACAAGGAAAAAAAGTCACAAACATCGTTTTCTGTCCTTGTTGCTTTCAGTTTTTAAATGGTGCTAAATTTGAGTTGACAAGGAAACAGCAGGTGTTCTCAGGCCTGAAAAATTACGCTTACAACGACCACCCACTGTGAAAACTGCATCATTAACGCACGCTCCCACAAGCACAAGCACACACACACTCACTTTTCCACATTTTTATGATTATGTAAATTGTTGTTCTCTGTTTTATTTTATATTTATTGAATCAGAATAGCTGTTATTAAACATCCAAAACTATTCCTTTTACAATGACAAATTCTCAGCAAACAAAATTACAGCTAGACAGATAAATCTGCCAAACCTTAATATCAGTTGATTTTATCGAACTTTATGTGGCTCAGTGTATATGTGGTCAACGTGAAACAGACGGCATTGACACGTTCCGTTTTAACCTGTGAAATTTATGTATTTTGTGTCATAATTCCTTAGAAAAAAATTTGAATCTTATGTTTATTGATGACATGAAAAAATCAGATCACATGGTTTTTTTTTTTAACTAGTATCTCTTTATAAAGATAAAATGATCAGACATTGTGCCCAGTACCGCTTTCAGCAGTCTATATTATGGCACAGCCTCTGATACGAATTGTCGTGTCTGTGTGTGCTGACTGTACAGAACATTACAGTTAGGTGCAGGGTTATTATGGTATGCTGAAAAAAAATTGGCTTTTTCAATTTTCTCCCTTTGATTGTGAGTTTAAATTGTAATTCCTATGCATGCGATGAAATAAATGTTTGAGCTCCATGTGAAGCTGAGCATAGATTCCTGTTATTCAATGAGTGTGTGTGTGTGTGTGCGTGCGTGCGTGTGTGTGTGTGTGTGTGTGTGAGAGAGTCAATGAAAGTCTTCTCTAGAGGCCCTCTCTGTGATTGTAATCGTTGTACAAAAGCTGAAAACAGGGACTGTAGTCGCCTGCCGTCAGATCATTTCGTCTCTGAAGTTCTCCCATTTTTTTATCAGAGATTTTCAGAAAAGAAACTTCTAGCGTGCAGTTAAATATGATCAGGGCAAGCAGCCAGACAAAAACACACGCCAGCACACAAATGCTCAGACTACGGACAACAGCAATTTAATAAGCTCTGATACCACCCTGGAGGTCAATTCTCTGGAGAAAATGAAATAACGGTGAACTTAGAAAGCACCAGTATCACACTGCATCTCCTGTAACAGGCAGTGAACCAAATCAAACTTTTATGGACTGATCCAGCAACAATTTAGTGATTCGTACAAGTTCTAGCTGTCAGTCAAATGAGGCACAGCAGACACACACAGGGAACACACACACACACACACACACACACACATATATTGGAGGTGAGACTGAAGCCTGCTGATCTGTTGATTCATAACTATAATACCACAGCTGCTCTCTGTCATCACCTCCAAGCAGCCAGAAAAGAACCTCTGTCACCACTCCTTTGCCTCTTAGTCTGGCTTTATGTCAGCATAATGCTTATGGGAAATATTTTTAGCTCCTCTGTAGGTTTGTCCTTGAATGCAGCACAGCGTTAACGCAGCTGGAAGGATGAGGTGAGGTTGGTTATTATATAAAATGAAAAAGGTGATCCCAATAAACTCTTTTGTTTAAGAAACTTATCTTTCTTTAATGATACACAGAATGCAAAAGAATGATGTAAGTTCTTAGAGTGAGCTGCAACACACCAGTAGCCACGTCAGACCTTTGTTGACTTTGGCAAGTTTGCCGCCAACAAACTAATGATGTAATCATGTCTAGTCTGTTCGTCTACTAGCTTAATGACACAGTGAAGGAGGATGCAGTACTATTGTGTAATCAACACATAATCATAATGTGACACTGGTGAAGTATTTCAGCATGCCGGCCCCTTCACACTGAGCTGTTCTATCTGCACCCACCTGGTCTCCATCACAGGAATATATGTGGCCTCTCTTTACACTGCAGAAGAATAGATTTGTTAGTTAACAGGCTAGAATATAGAGAATTTTAACTTTGTCTGACTAAATATAGGTATTATTGTCAAATTGTTGTTTGAGCTGACCTCTGCTTTGTGGACTTGACTGTCTGACCCAGCAGTAGATAATGATGTATACTAAACACCCATTTGGATTTGGAAACAACTGTTTGATGTCAGTGTATCTTCATGAACCTCCTCCATTGTTAAAATGGGTCAAAATGTGTTTGGGATGCACCTAATACATTAGTTTGGTTGCTAAAATATAGGCCATGTGTAGTAAGTAGAGAGCTGAAGTGAAGTCTCTGGGTTTTGGGGGCGACTGTGTTATGAGAGGAGTGCAGCATACCATCTTCTTGGAAGAATGCTTCATGTGAAATCTTTATATAACTCTTAGACCAGACATAAATCTCACTGACGTGTGCAGTCACTTTCAGCCTCGTGAACGACTGCATGTCTTACATATGTTTTGTGTATCTGTGCCCTTGAGCCACAGACTGTAACAGAGGGAAACCGTGCACCTTCCTGTACTCGGTTCTCCATCTTCTGCGTGTCCTTTGTGTTTTAGAGGGGGAAACACACACAGGGAAAGCTGACGACAGATGAATATGTGTGTGTGGTATGGCTTTCAACAGAGAATAACAGACAGGTGTGTGTTTCTTTCTCCTACGTCTGTTTTTCCTACTTTGCTGAGCCGTTACAGCAGCAGAGATTCTTCAATTTCTTACCAGCTCCTTGAACAATCTTCTGCTCCCCGATTCACTTAGCTTTGAGTTAGACAGGCGGTCTAAAGATAGAATGGAACAATGAGGGCTGCACTACTGCTCCGCTCTAATAAGCAGTGATTGCTACTTCGTGTTTTTTTTTAATGGCTCAAACTTCGAAATAAGATGATGATAGGCATTGCTTCCCCTGATTATGTATTGATTATGCATGATGCTTTCTCTCTCTGCGGTGCACAAGATCACTTTTTGTATTAGTAATCATACATAGTCTTACCACTTGGCAACTTGAAAATAAGTATCCTACTATTCACCACAGCCATTTGCGACCTTTTCGAGTGTATATTTTTTTGACTTTCTCCCAGGAAAATGTGTGTAGTGCACAGAAGTAGTGCATGAGCAGTGATATTCACCATGGCTGACCAGACAAAAAAAATTGGGTAGTAGACTGAAGCAGTCATTGGAAAGAGCAAAAACACCTCGGAAATGAAAGGCAGGATGCCATAATTTGCCACTTTAAGTGTGCGGGTGTGCTTGTGCGTACAGTAGGAATGTGATGAAAGGTTTTGGCAGCAGCTCTTACTGTCCTGATGGAGTGTGTACGAGCAAAAGAAAGACGGGGAGGAATAAAATTCTGGTCACTGCTGTCTCAAGGCACAAAAATAAAAATGATGCGTCTTAAGGATTTGAGGAGCCTCTGTAATGCTGATGATACCATTTGTCTCTCATTTGTTAGTCAAAGTGCAGGCCGCCGCGGCTCACTAGGAAATCCTCCTCCCCTCTGCTTCCTCCAGCATCCCTCTCCTCTCTGCTGAAATTTGCGATCTGCATTGTGGCAGTGATGATAGGAAAGCTATGACAATAATCCCCTCGCCTCCGTTCTCGTCTTCACCTCCTTTATCAGCCCCCTCGCCCTCAGCCGGCACCACAAAGACTGTTTTCTCTCACGCAAAGACAGCCGCTGTGTCAGAGCGTCAAAGTATAGGTTTCCACTCACTCAAGTAGGAGCGCTTTTCACATTGTATAATGGATGGAAGTGATACGCCGCGGTGCAGTCAGAGATACCGAGTTGTACGTGCACACAAACAAATGCTTTAACGGAGCTTATTTTTCCAGGTTATTTTTTCAGGGTCAGTGCAGAGAGAATTCTTTATACTATCCATCTTCAGCTTCACACTGCCTTGCTGCTCAGGAGCAAGATGACCTGTAACATCCTGGAAAAACACACACAACCACCTGAGTCACCTTTAAGGCGCTTGTTGGACAATGATAATGCGTGCACATTCATCTTACACTGGAAAAAATGCCCCTCGCAAAACACGAAAAAAAAAACTTTTTTCAAGGAACTTGTACCTTGATATAAGTGAAAAATTCTGCCAATAGAACAAGTGAAAAATGGCTTGGTAAGATTTCTTGAAATAAGATATGATATTTAGAATATTGAGATCATAAAATTAGCTGGGGAAACTTATTTTAAGATATATTTTACCAGGATTGTCAAGCTTAGGTGCCTTAAAATAAGTCAGACATGCTAAAAATAATAATTTTTCACTCAAAAATAGATTTTTGCTTTCATGTAACCTCCTAATTTGAGAAGAATTAAACGTATTTTGAGTTTTCTTGTAAAATACAACTCAAACCAAGATAATTTTAAGATTGACTTAACAAGATATTTAAGATGCATTGTCTTAAAACAAGTCCCTCTATCTTGCTGAAATGTCACTTGTTAAGTGAATTTATCTTAAATCAAGTGGGATGAGACATTTTGACTAAAAATAAGACAAATACACTTGGTAAGATTTTGAGTTTTTGCAGTGTAGGTTTCATATTCCCACTTGAGGAAACTGTGTGAGACCAGTGAAGTAAATGGAGGTTTTACATCGGTGGAAATATCTGCCACTTTGCCTAGCTGAACTTCAAATGAACTTTAAGCATTGTACTTTCTCCACGTCTATTTTTTTTCCCCCTAGAATCCGCTGTTCAGTTTGTAATCGGGCCAGTTCTCGTTATCGACTCCTTCTAGGTGTGAGTCATGCTCGAATTGTTAGACTTACAAATTGGGGGGATTTTTTTTCTTGCCATGCTTTCTCTTTTTTTCTGCCGTCGTGTCTTTTTGACCTTGCCGAAGTTCGGCATTTTGAGCATAGCGCTTTGAAAAGTTATAGACAGATGGGAAATGCGGCTGGGTAATGACACTGGCTAATGGCCCGGTGTGAAAGTATGAATTGAAACACACGCCCACATGCACGCACCGACACAGACATGTACGCAGACACGAACACACACCGTCGTCCCTATGTAGGACTTATAAAACTGTGACATTTCTCTGCCGTGCGCCTTCCTCCTCTCCTCCCCTCCTCTCATCGTTCTCCTCCTCTGCTCCTATTCAGCTGCGTCCTGATGGGGGAGCCTGTTTGTCTTATCGCCCTTGGCCAGCTGTGGTTTGGATTGGGGATCTAGGGGTCTCTCCTTCCCTCAGCTCTCCCAGCACTAAAAAGACAGGGGGACAATGATTTGGCATGCTTCACACACACACTCATAAACAATTACAGCCACACAAAGGCACACAAACACCGACGCAGATGCACACACACTCTTGGAGCTCATCCAGATTTCATGGCTTCAAGTTGTCTGGACCTCGGAGGCAAAATAATATCGACTAGGAAATATTGTCCAACTCCTTTCAGCGAGGTTTTCCCCCCTTCACACCATCATTAGAGGCTCTCTTTGCGAGACTCTGTAATGCCACCTGCCTGTGACTGTTAATGACTACAGTCGCTCTCTATTCTCCCATTCTCCTCACTCACTTAAACACCTTAATGAACCACCTGTAAAAATGTGTGTGTGCATATGCATGTGTGAGGTCCTATAACTGCCACAGGATTGCTCTCTGTATGTATGAGCCAATTATCTGTGCTTACTTCTCTCCTAACGGCTGCTTTAAAATGAAGACGGAGGAGGTGGAATAGAGATAACTTTGGCAACCGCAAGGAGCACATGTGCCGGTGTGTTTGTGAGGGAGGCCAGAAGTTCGAGCCAATCAAAGAGATGAGTCTGGCAAAGAAATGAGCTGGAATTTGGATAGTTTAATTGTCTGGATTACAGCTCCTGCAGCAGACAATTTGCCTCATTATGGGTTTATGATTCCATTATTTCAACATGTTTATTGCTCATTTTCTTCATAGGGACACTTTCTCTCATGGCTTCCTGTAACATCCCAATTACTTTCTGAAAAATCCCAGTTTTTGCTTAGAAAGGATTAGAGCCTGACCAATGGGGATATCGATTTTTAGCAAGTAAAAACATTTCTTATTGATACATTGACTAATACTGTAACTACATTATACTGTATATATAATTTCACTATATTAATATTATATTTCTACTTAGCAGCTTACTCCAAAAACTGTACTTTACTCTGCATCACCGTTTGCTCAGCTGTGATCCACACTCTGCTACATGTGCTGCAGACGGTGAGTTCAAGCCACTCTGATGGACAAATTACATCTTTAATCACACAATTTATAAAATTGATTATCAGAAAACTTAATTTTCACAGACTGCCTCAGTTATTAAAACTCTACCTCAAAGACAAAGCACATGAAACATACCTATCCATCTTTGAACCTCAGCATCGTAGCGTTGACAGTCTCTGGTGGATCATCTCTGTCTTTATTGAGACTTTTGCACAGCAGCGGTTACATAACGAGTGACTCAGAGCTTGTCACATTATAATGACCACCTTAACATGGACCTGACTGGTGACATATTTAAATGTGTGTAAATACAGGAGTCAGATGATGCCGATTAGGTGATGTTGTGCATGACTTGTGCAACCTCTGATAACATAATGGTGCGTTACTCCATTTGAATATATTGATACTGAATCACATATTCAGTCATTCAACTGGGTGTAAATTAAAAGTGGTTGCGTGTAATGAGGCTGCAGCTCAGTAGAATTTTGTAGCTTTAGCAGACAGTTGGTTTCAATAATGATGCCCTAAAAGACCAACAGATACGATCCGTGTAGTGAAAGAAAATTTTTGTGGCAATCTGCAGTTTCAAACACCATGAAATTTACAGATATTTAAACCTGCATGAAAACACAACACTAATGCATTGTCCCTTTATAAAGTTGACATGGCAAGTATCATTCTTTAGGAGTTTATTTGGTGAATGTAAATTGTCCCCTTCATTCTTCTTTATTGATTATACTGCCCCCCAGTGACCACAATTTATTTTAAGGCAGCTTTAATTGTCAGACTCAGTGTGTTCATTAGAATGGAACAGATTGCCTTAAAGAGTAACTTTTTGCTAACTAAAGTTAGTAATTGGGCTGTCTTTCGAGATTCTTTTCAGACACGCTTGCCCGGACCTGCCTAATTAAACCTACACATACCTCTGACAGTTTCTCATCACTTTCGCTGTAGTCCGGCCTTTTCTAAGAAACCCACTGTCTTAACAACTAGTGGTGGTGATGCAGCTGACAATAATGCGTTTGTTTATGCTGTTCTTCACGTCACTTTCAAATTACCAAACACCAGAGGAGCCGGTTCCAGTCCACTTGAACTTGTGTTTAATAAACAGAATTCATTCCTTCTGTCTCCCAGTGTTACCACAGGTGGAGACTGTGTTGTGCTAGACTGTTTGATTTTTGTTCTTGCTATGTTTGGATATCAAGCGGGTATCTTTTGTTTTATTATTCAGGTTATTTATATGAGCACACGCTGTCAATGCTTTCTTCAATAATTGCTTATGAATTCAGAGAGCTAAACAGCACACTGAAGCCCAATAGCTGGCAAAAATCCAGAAATATTTAATGCTTTGACTGTCCGACATGTCACACAATCTAATTCTGTCTCTTGGACTATTTCATGGCTTCATAGCAAACTTTGAGATTAGGATGGTGTCAGTTACCTAAACAAACACACACATGCTGTGGGTATTAATGTTGTCTCTATGCTGAGAGTGTTGTCTGGCTTGTAATGTCTCTGAGGTGTTTGCTAAGATAAAGGTCATCCTGTCAATTAACCTTGTGTGATGAGTGAGGGAGCAATATAAACAACAGGACGGAGGTTCCTCAGTAGCAGGCACACGATCTGTGCCTAAACAAACGCAGACATATATACCTATAAGCTTGGAGCACAGTCACCTGGGCTTTGATTTCAGCTGGCCGATAGCTTTCAGGGTTCAGGCATATGACCCAGTTCCTCATAGTCTTAATGTGCGTCTGAATAGTCAATTCAATCCGGCAGAAAAGCAGCAGAACAGAACAACTGTCGCACTTCCAGCCCTCGAAAGAACAATACAGGTGCAGCCACAGCTTGAAGGCAAGTCAGCTTTGTTATTGAACACCTGCTGGGCTGTTGGAGGGATCTGGCCTCCTGTTCTCTGGGGGATCTGGGAGCTGAAATCTGTCTGGGACTAGTTACGGGAAAATATGAGGTGAAGACGAAAACATCTGGAGGCAGTTTAATGGAAATTAATAAAGTTTGATGGAAATAGAAAGATATGGCTGTAAGTTAATCAGTTGTTTGTAGTAAGCATAGAAATATTTTTACATTAGCTAATTTGTCATTATCACATCCATTTAATGATGAGTGACCAAAACTGCCTAAACTTTTAGTTCTTCATATCTAAACAAACAAAAAAACATTGTTTTTACTGGAAAAGCCCAACTGAATACAGCTTTACTCAGTATAATTATATATTATGTGTATATTTTTGTGGCTATTGAAAAACGTTATGGCACTTCTATTCACATAAAATGATATGCATATCCTCATACCTAAACAACACAATGGGCTGATTGCCAGTGACTCTCAAAGCAATATGTATGTAGGCTTGCCACAGTTATTACATAATCGCCTGATTGCAGACTTTGAGCTGACTGTGATTCTTTTGAATACTTACTGCAGTTGTTTCCATTCATCTGTTTAAAAGCAGCTCGATGAAAGTAACACAGTTGTTCTATTTCACCAACAGTTTATCTGGAGGCATTTAACTTGTAATATTTAACTGATGAACATCAGACATCATGGATTCAGTTGCAAACCCAAACGCCGCAGCACTCTGTGGGCACATTTTGGTTTTAAGCCAAACATAAAAGGAAAGCCCAAAGGAGGAGGAGGCGATTTGTTGAATTTACAGAAAACAGGTGGTATCCAAGGCCCTAATACCACTCATTTAAAAATAATAGATGTGTGAAAAGATGTTTAAATTGGTAATTAGCATCATGAATCTTTGCAGAAACAACATACATGCATGGTTGCAAATGAGGGAGCAGTAAGAGTGACGAATTCCACATCCACAGGAGCCGCATGTGTCCACGGCTTGAATCAGTCACAGAACCAAATACAGTGGAGTGTGTCTCCCTTGTAGGAACATTATTGTTGAATGCAGAGTTGTAGAGCTGAGTGGTGTATTGTTGGATGTTTCTTGGTTACCATGGTGACGAGTCCCACCTCCTGTAAAAGGAGCAACAGTGACGACACCAGCATCTTTGTGTAAAGTTCAGAGTTATTACATGCACCGATTCACACAACTGCAAGAGGTCACCTAGTATTGTTGTTTTTCTTTTCACTTTTTCTCTGCTGACTGGCTCATGCCAATCTGTCTTATGTGGTATTTTCTATTTGTTGATCTAACAGTGTTTGTGCGTGGGTTGGTGAAGGTTGCTTTAGTTATTTCAGCACAATTTTCGTTGTTGCTTGGATATTTTGAACCCTTTTTTTTTTTTTCCAACCAAATCTTCCTGAATAAAGTTCCTTAATGAAAGCGCATGGTATTTGTATTGGTGTACATGTGCATATACGGTACATTGTGCGTATTTATTAAAACACTGAATGGATGGTTCGTTCTTACAAGACAACAGACAAATAATATTGTTCATTTATTCATTAATATACAAGCTAACAACTTTGTCTGAAACCATGCGTTGTCCAGTTGCTGCTCTTTCAATGGATATTTGTAGAGTGACTGATTTGACACTTAGTCATGACCACTTTTGTAGTGAGTATGATGTCAAGCTCACTGAGCCTGGCGAAAATATTTCCCACATTACTTGTAAGCAGCTGTAAGTACGACTACTGTACATGCAAGCACATGAAGAGACACAGCAAGTGTCTTTTGTGACATGCAGAAGCTCTGTTCCCTTTTCATCTTCTACTTCCTCCTACACAACACTACAGTGTTCTTTGCTACAGTTTGCTGGAAGCTGCTCTATGGGGAGTTGATCTCCAAAGTAACAAGATGGGAAAAAGCCTGAAAAATTCTGTCTCCCATGCAGTGACTGTAGGTGGCCGGATGGCCTTTGTGCTCAAATGTCACACTTTTGCTCTTTCGTCCCTGCCTTTTAAATTCTAATCTAGACAACCACACACCTACATACTGCATACAAAGGGCTTTTGTGATATGTGCTCCCTACTTGTCAAGTATCACAGTTTTTCCTTTATTACAATGTGACTGACATCTTTGGGTTTAGCACTGTTATTAAAACTTGCTCATAAAACTTATGTTAACTTTTGCACTTCATATCCTCAAGCTCAAGTAGTGATGAGTAGAGAAAATTCACAGGCAAAGGGCAACATCTTGTGGCTTGCTGGTCAGATCCGGCCTGTGGAAGGGTGCCAAGCATTTCCTGAATTATAATCAAAATAACCTGATTCACACTCTGATTTTTTTTTTTGATAATGTCCTTTGGCTGTTACACAGGTAGTTTGAAAAGATTCAAAGAAAGATGAGTTATTGGCCTTTTAGTATTTATTTACTGAATCTGATAAATATTGCTTGTTTATTAATTGCCCCCATTATTTTGCTAAAATGGTCCCAAAGCATATCGACTGATTGGTTGTTTCTCACATGGAAGAGAGTCATTCCTTACAGAACAACATTCTTTTTTACTGCCAGTAAAACATTTAGTCTGCTGCTCTGTACTGGATCCTCTCCTTGTTCACTGAGCGTTTTACTGCTGTCATTTCTCCTTCTTCGCCCACTCATTTTTACGTCTAGTTTGTGTGCACACAGTGTTGTGTCCTTGCATGCAGTTGTGTGTGTGTGTGTGTGTGTGTGTTCAGCATCTGAGTGCACTGGCTTGGGTGAATGCCTGTTTGGATTGAACTAATCTTCCCTGAGAGAAATAGGAAATAATAGGAACTTCATTCAAGATTTATGAATGTGATTTATGTTCAAACACAGGCTGATCCTGCTGTTCAGTGTCCGAGTTGATTCCCATTACTGAGGACTGCATAAAGGTGTCTATTTCTGTCTTCGGAAATAGATGTTGTACTCAAATCACGTACATGCTGAGCGGATGTCTGCCTCAGCGTTTGAGGGCTTTCACTCAACATCAGCAGGTTTCTGGGTGAAAAGAATGTTGCACACAGAGAAAAAGAAAAAAATCTGTACTTTTTCCCTTCTTTTGTTTGGCTGATTGTACCTTATTCATGCATTTTGTTAATGCAGATTCATAGTGTAAGTATTCAGTATATCAAACATAACACGTATACACTAAGTAAAAGCCTATAATATATGCTTTGAGAAAACAAGTGTGAGTCACTCAGTTTGGCAATTGGTTATTTGTTCATTTTTATACGCATATGATGAGTGATTTTAAAGCTTTTCTTTGCTTTATGTCACTGAGACTAAAAACCTTGCATTGTGCACAAAGATATGCACTTAGGCGCCGGCATGAATGACAGGCAAAACAAAATTACTCTTGCTACCCTTTCCGGTGGTGTTGCGTGAGGCTATAAATGCTAACATCAGCATTACATGGGTGTTATGTTTACAATGTTCACTGTCTTAGTTCACTATTAGTGTGCTATCATTTGCCATTTAGCTCAGAATGCAAGGTGTAGCTGTGACTGATAGGAAGAAATGCCACAAATATCAACCCAGAGCATTGATCAAATTAAAATTATGGCCAGATTACAACACTAGATTAAAGGATCATCAAAGTAATGCACTCGAACCTAAATCTAATAAATGGAAATAACGACTCTTTGCACAAATCCATTCAATAGTTGTTGAGATATTCCAGTTACCATTTTACTGCTGTTGGCTGATGAATACTTGTTTGCAGTTTGTGTCCTTTGTTTCACTGTAAATCATCATGTCCTCTATCAAATGTGATAATCATCAACATTCTGAGCCCCACTATTTTTACTGTAAATAACGAGTTATTCAGTTTCGTCAGTATGCAGTCTGGTATGATAAAGTGACTTGGGTCATCTGTCCTTGGCCATCTCTTACAGTAAACATGTCACCTCAGCACTACAGAAATAGAAGCTGCCCCTGTGGCGACAGCTCTCCTTATCCATTCTTGTTTGTCAGGCCGTCAGAATATTTTGTCTCTCCTTAGGCAATCTGCCGATATAGCAAAAGGAGAAACTAACTGTCCTCTGTATGCTAAGTTGGAGGCTGGTTAAATCAGCCATGATAACAAAACTCTCTGACATCCTCTGAGGATATTTTAAGTGTGTGTGCATGAGTGGGTGAGCCATTTTCTCACCCCCTCCTGGCCCTCACCCTTTATGCATGAATCAGAGGGAGCATTTCTCCTGATCTGGTTGACTATAAGTATGTGCCATTGTGAATACCTTTTCTTGAAGAGGGAAGCAGACACCGATAATTTTTATGTGTTGAAGGATTTAAGAACAAAAGAGCGAGATGGAGACGAGGCAGGAGAGCAACAGACTGCTCAAATTGTGCATGTAATTCACTGCATCATTCATCTTTGCAGCTATTTGCGATGCTCGCCTCTTGTTTCATTCTGTGTCTACACTGCTGTTTCTCTCTCTAACTGCTTTTACATTTTTTTTTCTTCCACTGTGCATTTTTGTCCCCCTCTTCCCTTGTCCTTGTCCATCCCTCCAAACTGTGTGTCAACAATTAAAAAGCAGAAAGAAAAGGGTGGGAGAGAGAAAAGACTGAGTCAGAGGTAGTGGGTGTAATAGACAAAATTGGTTGGCAGAGATGGGTCGATAAGAGGGGGCAGATAAATGAACATAAGAGAGGAAAACCCCCAAAGCACCCCTCCACAGCTGCAGGGTTAAAGCCCTTTTCACAGAGAAAAGTCCTTTTTTGGGAGAGGAGTGCTTCATAGTGAAGCTGAGAGACTTAGTGAATTGGGAACAAGGGCCAGCATGGCTGCATTTAATATCAGCCACACTATGTATTATGGATAAAGGAAACTTGTGAAGCCTTGAGAGTTTCTTTTTCTTCACCACTGCCCTGCATGTCTCACCTCGTGCTGCTTTTTGTTTGTCACCCATGCAGAATAAAAGAGGAAGGCGAGCAGCAGGAGGAGGAAGCACAGTGTTTATATTTCAGAAGAAAGCCGAGGAAGAATAATGCAGAAAGGAGGAATAAGGCAGTGCTAACAGCAGTGAAAATGCATTACAGCACTGTGAAATTCTTTTTTCACAGATACCAGTTGGGGTTATAGTGCAGTGTCAGCTATGATAAAGAGCCCATGGAGCAGAGAGGGTTAAGGGCCTTGTTCAAGGGCCCAAAAGTTGCAGCTTGGTTGCACTTGAACTTGACAGTCAACTTTGTGATCAGTAACCCAGTGCAATAGCAATAAAACAGAATTTCTATAATTGCATTAATAAGGCTGTTCCGTAAAAACACTCGTAGTAGCTGTTGAATTGTTCAGAATGTTTTTTAGTCAGTATCAGTGTAAATTGCTACTTTTAAATATGTAATTTATCACCTTGCATCATTCCATTATTGTACTGCAATTGAGACTCTAAATCACGTGTCATATGAAATTAAAAACAATTAGCAATATATACAATCAGCCATTTTTGGGTAATTGAGTTTCCAAGATAATATAGGAAAGCAAGAGGTCAGAATACAATTCCCTTAATTCATCAGACATTTTTTGTCCATCCTTTTGCCAGAAGAAGGCACAAGGAAAGAAGAGACAATCGCATGAGTCAATTCTATGTTTGAATAAAACATATAGACACACACACACATATAAGCTCACATTTTTTCATTGCATCCTGCACGTTTTGATGGGACCTTTATAGAGTTGTTTTATGTTTGTTGCTTTGTCTCTGTGGAACATCAATGCACAAACCTGTCACAGAGACTGATGAAAGGAGAAAGAGCTCTGCTTCTTTTCTTCGGGTTTTCGAAATTGAGCTGTTGTTTTTATGGTTTTGTAAAGCTCGAGATCTCACCGCTGAGATAATGCGTGCAAAAAAATGGTTGCTTATGATTAAGTGTTGCTTGGCAGGTATCCTGGCTGATTGTTCTGTGGCAGGAAATGAAGCCTGCAAATTTATTGTTTGTTTCACTAAGGTGTAGATACAAGGAATTATTGCTCTTTACTTTTGTCTTATTTGGCCAACTGAACTGATTTAATTTAAAAAATATGCCTTCTCTGTTTGTGTAAAAGATTATGTAGTTGTAGTTCTCAACTTGTTCTCAAACCTAAAACACATTTTTACACTAAAAATATGAGGAAAGGTCTACCATTTGTGCGATTTGTCGGTCAAGTGAGTAAAGCTTCTATCATCTTATTGCATTAAAATGTTTGGGAATAAGTAGGTTAATAAAACTTGTACTATAAACTTCTGTTTGCTTTAACTTCTGTGTATCAGAGTTACATATTTACAAGATTTTATTCCATGGAGATTATCTCTTCATGCCTTTAACTGGATTAGATGAAATTCTGTTGCTTCTTCCAGAGTTTGAAGATCCAAGTCCCTGCCGCTCTCTCGACTCACCTCTCCCAGCTCGCTGCAGCTCAGCACACCAGCTCACCTAAAACTGAGTTGAAACACTGAAACTACTCTAGTCCGCACAATGTCCTGTTGTAAAACTCGAAGAATTCAGCAATACGTGATGAAACTGGAAACTGATTCTGGAAAAAAAAAAAAGGTATGAAAGCCACATCCTACAAATAAGGCAGGATTGGTTTCTTAATTTTGTTACTTCTGAAACCCCAGAAGTCTGAATCTGTGCTTTTGAGACTGAAGCTTCAAGGTGGAAACGCTCACGTGTTGACTGCTAATTCCAGCATATAAAAAGCACCATATGGACACGTTAACTAGGTAAAAAAAAAAGCTTAATTTTCTTTTTAAATATTTTCTACTGTATGAGCTCTGCAGTAAGTGTCCAAAGCTATCCTTAAGGAGTAAGTAACACCACTATGTTTAATAAAATAGTCGATACAGTAGTTTTTCCTTCGTAAGCCTTTCACAACTTGCACCTAAACTGACTCTGGTGTTCAATGTCGAGAGTATTTTCCCCTCAGTACATGCGGATAATAATCTATAGGTTTATGTTTCGAGACATGTTATCTGTTGAACGTGAAACTGTTCAAAAAAAGTTAACCTCTCAGTACAGGTGCACTTCCTTTGATGAGAATCCCTTAGAGAAACACAGAGGCAACGCAATCCAATCTGTCCGCCCTCCTTCTCCTCCTTCTCCTCCTGTCACCGATCCATACCTGTCCGCCCACTGATTTCCCATGAGCCCTGTGAATTCAGCCAAGTCCCAGTTACTAGGGAGTTACAGTTCATTTACACAAACACAGATCCACCTCGCACGTATGTGAGCACGTACTGTATGCAAAGGCTAACATCGGCATGCACTCCCACATGCACACTTTAAACAGTTGTGTTTAATGAGCTGCTTGTTAGAAGAAAACTTATGGACAACAGATTTAGTCACCTCAAGGAATCAATACAGCCCGAACATCATTTTTTCTTTCTCCTGAAAGATGCTTGTCTGTATTGTGTGCGATTGTGTTTACATTGTCAGCTCTGTCTAAATGCTGCGGAGTCTGCTGAGTGTCTGATCTTTCATCACTGTGTTGTTATAGTGGGATGTAGTTCACCTTAGTTCACCTCTGGCTCCCTCCTCACACAACAAGAAAGGCATAAACAAAAAGAGAGATAAACTATTTTCGATTACTTCATTCCCCAGGGTCTTTGTTTTACATGCTATGACCCCCCTCAGACACCACCACACCAGTGTTATCTGACAAAGCATGTCTCCTGAAGCTATACACACATGCATGCACACTCAGGAGAAAATATTTGACAGTGGAAGCACTTAAGAAGTCCAGCAGGAGCAGAAGAATGAGCTCTGAAAATTGAGAAGAGGCTGAGGTGGAAAGTTCAGCAGCAGCCCTACTGGATATACAGACGAAGAGAGCTCCTCAAGA
Source organism: Amphiprion ocellaris (assembly GCF_022539595.1). NCBI lineage: Eukaryota > Metazoa > Chordata > Actinopteri > Pomacentridae > Amphiprion > Amphiprion ocellaris. The sequence goes on along the minus strand of NC_072781.1, from coordinate 11,601,872 downwards.
AAGTGTCAAGTGAGAGATTACATTAGGGGAGTTTGTGATTATAGTAGTGTAGTTTAAGTGCTGCACTTGTCATGATCAAAGCTGCTATTAGTGCTCTTAGTGAGGATCAAATCAGGCTCATGAAACATGTAACATGAGCGCAAATGGAGGAGCTGTCAAGCTGAGGAGAAAAAGAAGAGAAGGAAATTAGCGAGTGGGAGGTATTTGACATTTTTTGCTCATTTTTTTGTAGGTGTTTGGTTGTGTTTTTTTGTCAGTGAGTGGGAAGGTGTAGGTTTGCGTCTTGCTCAAAGAGACTCTGGCAGGATATATGGCTGTGTCAGGGTTAATGTGGAATCTGCCTGTCTTGGAGCAGTGACTAACCATTCTGCTCAGACGCAGGTTCAGCATGCTCTTATGACTGTATAACCTTTGCACTGACACTTTTTGATAAATTATCCCCTCAGGGCACAAGGCACAAATACCTTCCCATCAATAACTCTCATTCGGTCCTTCATTTTCCGAGCAGAGTTTGTGGCAGCCTGTAGATTTCTGCACTGTAGCACAGAACATGAGCAGAAAAAGTTGCTGTAAGCTTGCTGAAAGACAAATGACTCTCTTGACACTTTATGCATAGCTGATAGAACCACACGCACACTGGAACAAACACACACAGCGCGGCGCACAAACAGACAATTGCACAGCTTCAGGCTGAGTCTCTCTGTGGATTCCCAATCAGGTGGACGGTGTCTAAATCACGTTGAAGGTGACCTCTTGTCCTCTGATGGTTGACAGCAATGGGACTGATCTGTCCCTGTTCTATTAGGACTGATTATATCATTTAGATACAGATGGGTCGTTTAACCCAGCAGCTGTCCTCATCAGACACAGCAGACTGAGCCCCCTGGTTAATGGTCGAGAAGCCATGAGGGTGAACAGAGGCTTGGCAATGAAGAGGAAACATACAAATTAAATACACTGGCACCAGGATGGCAGAGTGGATGAAGTAGCTCACCTGTTACCAAAAGGGCTCTGGCTCAGGCCCTCAAAACCACAGATGTGTGATCAGCCCTCCTTTTGGAGTCCATCCCGGCAGTCACTAACTCTTACAACAAATTTAAAGTTGTCCCGCGCCAGCTTAGCAGCTCCAATTTTATGTCTGAATGAATTGACTTGAACTGATTCTGTAAATGAGCTGCATCTCTGCCAGATTGACATCTGATGTTTGTTTATTTGAGGAGGGTCACAGCGCCTGCTAATTAAATTACAGCTCCATCTTTGTTTCTTCTTGTATTCCATTCAAAATAGAATAGTGCAAAGTACCTCTTCTCCCTTCTTCACCAACATTTTTGAGGAAGCTGTTGCCTCATGTCTTTATTTGCAGAATTGATCAGGGGTTTTGTTTATTTCTGTCTGTACTCACATTGTCACCAGGACACTGTCCTACCAAAATTCTACATTATCTGGCTTCACAAAGCCAAACAACCACAGAGTTAAGTAAGTCAATCTAGGGTTTCTAAACCTGTTAATGTGTAGACATTAATAGGTTCAGAAGAGGCAGTTTTGACACCATGACCAATCACAAAGATGGACAAATATGCCCTGACACACCTCCCAGGTGTTGATTAGGGAAACCCAAAGAATCTGGTCTTGAGTTTTTCCTTCCAAACCTCTTGATGTCCATTTGCAGATGCCTTCATCAGATGTTCTTAAGCTGACCTCTTCCTCTCTTTCCTTGGAGGCTGCATGTGAGGACTTATCTTGTGGTGTTTTTCACTGGTTTTGGTGAAGTTTGCACAATCTAGCACCATTTTCTTCTGATTTTTTCTTCTGCTACTGTGTTTTCACCCATAGATCATTGTTACTGATCTTATCTGGCTAGTGTATCTTGAGGATTTTTCTTATGCACTTGTTAATGAAGGTCTGTAATTTATTAATCACATTTTGGAAATGGAGTTTTATGATATTACAATAGCAAACAAATGTAAAGATTTGTATCTCTAATATACAGTCAGCACTCCTTTACGGTCCCAGGACTTGCAGAATGACAAAAAATATGCTCATTAAATGGACATGTCTACATATTTCTAGCAGGAAGAGCATACTGTAATCCCAAACCAATATTTGGAATTTAAAAATATACTGACTAAAAGCAATGCAGCTGCTGCAGCCAAAACCTGGAAGGAATGCTGGCAACAAAACTGCTGACTTTATGAATGTGTAGGTTAATAGGCTTATCAATATCCCTTCCCCCATCATTAAGGCATAAGTGAGTCTGACTATAATTACAGTTGTGTTTTCCATTTAATGTGTTGCTTTAGATGTAGCCCATTCTTGTGGTATGTAAGACAATTTCAACATTGTTCTTTGAGCTGCAACAGTAGTGATGTTAAACAATTGTGGGCTTTGGTGCTTTAATCAGTCTCTGTTTTCGGGTTATATCATTATACAAAGTACTATAAAACAATAAAATGGCTTTGATATGCTAACAGGGAAAATAAAGCTAGAGTTCTCTCAGCTGAGAATCTAAATTTCTTTTATTTATGCTCATCGAGGAAAGGAAAAACTTCAGATGGCCTCTTCAGAGACTCTGTCACGATCACACCTTGAGCTCTGCAGGACCCTCTAGAAATGGGGTTGCCACCTCACTTCAACAGACTGGATCATAGGCAATGTTTTTATATGTGCTCTCTCAAACATTACCTACTCTGAAGCAGGTTAGGTGTGCAGCATAATTCATCAAGGCGAAGTAAGAAGCGAACCTTTGTCATCGAACCACCTGAAAGCCCAGTTAAACCTGAAGTTACTTTGCTAACCCCAAATCCCCCTTCATAGTGCAGGCTTTTGAAGGCTGTACTAAGAAGCAAGATGAATGGGTTAGTGAGGTATGCTGGTCCTAAAGCCAGAGCTTTGGCTCTCTTTTAACCTGCTAGATCACCATGGTAACTAATGCTGCACAGCTAACCTGCTCCAGAGGAGGTTCTGTTCAGAGTTTAGCATTTAGATTGGCCTGACTGTTCTTTATGAGTGATACAGATTACAGTATTGGCTGAGGAAATAAGTTTTTTTTTCTGCAAACTTGTTGAGTGATGCATTATTAATCCCAGTGAAGGAAGTTGTGCAGTTACAGTATCGCACACTGCAGGCGTTGTGTTGTCACAGGAACCTACACGTGTTCAGTCAGTGATGCCAAAAGCACATCAATATGTTTTTAGGCCTGATGCTGATTTGCTGCCAAGTCTGTTTTAGACTGCAGCAAATACAGCACAGATTAGAAAATTGATTAGGCTGTTGGTATTTATTACAAAGAAAATCCAATCAATAGCATTAATTCAATATTGATTTGGCCAAAAACTAAAGTGACAGCCATGTGTCCTTCACTATGGGACACTGTCAGACCTGAATCCACATCCCGAATGTCATGTTTATATCCATAAACTTTAATGTTAAACAGCTCTATTGTGCAGCTGTCATGTTAGAAATGAGTGGGTGGACTGAGAGTGGTAAAATAAAACTATTGACTTAGACCAACGTCTTTCTACCAACATTCCTCTCCTGCATCATTTGCAGTAGTGGTGCTTTCTACTGTATACATTTTTCATGTTCTTTATAGCTCACTGTGATACCAACCTGTTCCTCTTGACTGAAGTAGGTGGCATGCTGTTGGGCTATTTTGTGCAGAAGAAGAGTCACATGGCACACAGTCTGGTTAAGAAAACCTGGTTAGCAAAGAAAGTCGATAACCACCGTTGTTATACTAATTATCTCTGACTGAGGTTTAGATTTTGTTCAGCCGCCTTAAATCAAGACGGACTCCTTGCCTTGTATTCTGCGCCTCAGATCAGCTGATCATTGAAGGGGAAAAAGTTATATATTTTGGCTGCACAGACTTGTAGAAAAAATAAAATGTGCATTTATCCAACATACATGTTAAATAAAAACACGCAGAGCCCAGATTACAGCAGAATATGAATATGAAACAGTAATTTAGAGACTTTTTTCTATTGTTTAGTTCTGTTTATAATTTTATCTGACAAACAGTCCAAAGGTACATAGAAAAAAAAATTAAATAAAACACAGCAAAGCAAGCTGACAGTTTACTATTTTTCATTTTCCGCTTGCACACCATCTGGTGCATATGTTTTCCTATCGGTTGTGTGTCAAATACATTCCTAAAACAAGAAGCATCAAACATAGAGCCAGTCAGGATGATTTCAGAGTCTGAATTATGTCACACAGAAATAAACGTTTCACTCTATACAGTCATCCACCCACAAGCTGTGTTGTTTCCATGCCCATTTCAAATTTAGAACACATAAAAAAGGTCGGAAAGGCAGAGGAGGTTCTTCAAATCGACCATTTTCACAAGTCTTGCAGGCTGGAAAAGGAAGAGTTGTACACATGCTTGTGGGATTAGGACTGTTCCTGCTACTAACACAGGAGAACTGCAGCTACACGAAGACTAATGAAGTATAATTCACAAAACTACTCCCAGAATAAGAGATAGAGAGAGTGAGGAGAGCAATAAAGGAGTGTTTGAGTCAGCATCACTGAAACCAGTTCTAGGTCACAGAGTGGGGTGCCGTGAAATTGGGTTACCTCAAAAATGTTAGATTTAATGAGTGTAAAGCTGTACTGCATTTTAGTGTCACAGCTGCATAGTTCCTGCTCAGAATGGACCTCATGAAAATCTACTTCTCTGGCTTTATCTCTCCCTTCCTCCCTCCATCGTCTCCTCTTCATTTGCCATAGTAGTCCATGCATGTGTGCACCCACGCTGCTTTTCTCCCTAGTGACACCTCAACTCAGCAGCAAGCAGCTCATATCCTTAATTTAAAAAAAAAAAAAAAAAAAAAAAAGGGCTTCAGGCTCGGGCCCTGTAAGAGCCATACATGAGTATGTAATATGGATGAGAGACATGCACTGGTATTGGACTGGTGTGATTGTGGTCTGGAGGTGGGATAAGAGCCTCGCTGCTGTTGTGGAGCGAAGACAGACTCTTCTCTCCTCCTCCTACACAGCTGAGCTCAGTGGGGCTCCATCTTTCTGAGGCTCTCTGATCTTCAAGTCACAAAACACCTGCTGCCTGCCTTCAGACAGGCGTGGAGAGAGAAACAGGAGGTGGGGGGGAGAACAGCAGTCAAACAGCCAAGAGGTTGGGTGTGACAGCGAGAGGAGGGTAGACCCAGACTTCAGAGGAGATATGGAGCGTATGTGTTAAATAATAACATGTAAAACAAGAGTGGAACGAGTGAGGCGAACTTAAGGAATATCACAGATCTGTTAGCAACAAAGGATGTTCAATGCCTTCCCGCAGGTAGCAGCATGTGACTTCTTCTTTCCAAATGTGGCTGGCTGGTTGGTGCCAAGCAGTAAAACCGATGTGAAAGCTGGAGGATCCCCCCAGTGGGGTATTTGTAGACTTCATGGCTCAACAGTCCATTCTTTTGCTTTATTTCATCCCTTTACTTGTCAGTCTTGTTCCCCTTGAGTCTCTCCCTTTTCTCTCTTAGACTGTCCAAATAATATAACTTCATCCCTGGAATTATCTACAGAAAGACATGAGGAGCTCCCAAAGAGTATAAAAGCTGAGACTAGTAGAAGAAAACACATGTTGGAAGTAAAAAGAGTCTGACGTCCCTCCATTATTTATTGTTTTGTTTTTGTTTCAACCATACCACAGCAGAGCCAAAGATTAATTTCGACAAGTGTGGCAAGTATTTATTCTCATCGATTCAGTTCCTCTAGCTTCCTATTCGTTTTCCCTCTGCTGTGAAGAAATACCTGACCACAGCAGGTCCTCTCATGACCTTTCAGCTTTCTCACCATCACAGCATTGAACTGATCCAGACTGACAGATCACTGCGATGCCCAGAGCAAGGAACAAAGCAGAAGTCTGACTCTTAAATCTGAAGCAGCTCAGCCTCAGGTTGATATAGATAAATAAATGTATTTGCTGCACTTGCCCTGTGACTCGGCCTTCTAATGGTCGATAACAGTTTCTATATTTTCTGTAATTTCAGATAACACACTGCTAATAGTAGCAGACAGCAGTAAAATGGTGCATTGATCTATTAAGACTTTGTCTAAACTCATTATTAAAATAGAAAAAGGCTTTATATACGTAAATACTAATTTGGAATAGGTGGCAAAACATATTTAGAGTTGAGATGCATTGCTTAAATGTAAAGTGTATAAAATTGAGGTGTCTTCTGCTTTCTTATGAATCTTGTTTATTCACATTCCAAAAAAAAAAAAAAAAACCCAAAGCATACAAAGAAAGAAGAAAAAAATCACTATTTCATTGTTAATTTCAAATTATGAGTTTGTGTACAATGTTTTTTAGATTTACAACAGGTGTGGGTTTACTGGTCTATATGTGCCCTCTACTGGCCTGCACTGTTTGGTACACGGTGCTGTTTAAATATGTGTATTTTTCATTTAAAGCGAGGTTTCTCCTTGTATACAATGACAATGTATTTATTACTGAGCTCAGGTATATGTCAGCAGAAGGATTTTCCTCAGTCCCACACTAGACATTTGGCATTAAATTCTATATATTTTAAATTTATCTTCACTTTAATATATCTTTATCTACATAATTTATCTTTCAAATGATGCACTGCCTCTCCTTAAGTCCCCAACCTTCATGTTCACTGTGAAGCCTCCTCTCACTTGTCTAAAAGGGATGTTTAGTGTGTATTTGGTAGCAATGCAAACCCGAGGTGCTGCCAGACACACATGCACATATCTGCTCATACAACCATACCGAAATAATTATTTTGCAATCCATATTCTTTTATCTGTATAACAGCTTTTAATGAATATTCATTAGTGTTCAAATTGAAGTGCTCTATAGTGGTATTTCTCTCGCAGCTGGAGGAGTCATGCATCATTAGTTACTTACAGTGTTTCGGCATCATTAATAGCTACTTTTCCTCTCTGGTCTTCATTAAAGTTAGAAGTGTGCATGTGTGTGTTTGTAAAGTTTACAAGTTTATCTTCCCCTGTGTCTTCTGTCAGTCCGTCTGTTTGCCCTCAGGGCAGTTAAATGCTACCAGAGTTGTGTTAGTGCGGGTTTCTGCCTGCAGATGGCAGCATTACAGAGCTCATGTTCTGGTGTTTCTGCACTACTGGAAAACCAGCAGCTCTACTGCTGGAGTGTTTAATAAAGAATGGTCATAACTGTGTTATCTTGCACAGACATTAAAGATACTCTTAATCTATTTTTGTGTTTTAGTTGCCAATATACCTTTGAGTAGTTAAGCAGATATTTATGAATGATGATTTCTTCTCATCATCCATCACAACTCTTTTGTACATAAAAAACTGTGACTTATGCAAAATTCCATCCCTAAGTGTAACAAGAGATGCTAATTTGTAAGATTACAGTATTTTATCACCAAATCTATTAAAACTTCCATCTTAGTGATGCTTACATCAAAAGTGTGTCACATTTAGGGGTTTAAAGTAGTTACTGTGTGAGGACATGCTGCCGTTGGCCTTTTCTGTTTTGCCCTCTTTTTTCCAATCTGACTTATCTAAGGTAAACTTTCAATTATAGATTAAAGCGTAGATATTTGTTCATACTCACCCTTTTTCCAGATGATTTCCACCGACTTATTCTTCACTATGGACTGTCATTTTGTATTAAGTCATACTTGCAGCTGTGAAGAGCGCTCATGGCACATTAAAGGGGACGGTATAAATAAGCACGTTGTTGGACCGCATTCGCTGCTCTCTATAAGTAGAAAACATCCATCTCCATGGATACGAATGATTGTTCGTTTACCTATTCTCTTAACATGTGTTACAGTATGTACTGTTTAACTGTAAACGTGTAACATCACCCAAACAAGTCTTGGCAGCTCACTTTTCGGCTTATAGGAATTTGAAAATACTTTTAGTTTCAGGCCATGTTTGTGATTTGCATAATAGATCATAATCTAAAAACTTACAGGCTACAAAATGCAGCAAATGTTGTCGATCTCTGGTTGTAGTCATATTGGTTATAGCAAAGCTTAGGTTAAAGTTCAAGCAACGTGAAGAGCAAGTGGATAAGTAGACGTTGTAAGGGCCAGAATGTCTGTGTATCTGAGCTCTGTGAGAACTTCTCTGCTTTTTTTGTTTGTATTTAAGGCTTAACCACTCATCCCTGAAGACGAGTGTTTCCACCTGTGCCTCTTTCTCGCTCCTCCCTCTCTTCCCACTCTCTCATCCTCCTCTCTCCTCCCTTTTCTCCCCTGCTTCCCTCCACAGTCACATGTTCTCAGTGAATAGAGTGTTGAGTGGGCTTCACCAGCTGGTGCCTTTGCCTGCCACATAAATAGTGTTAAAAACAAATGTGTGTGTGTGTGTGTGTGCGCTTGCCAGATACTCAAATTGAGTGTCAGTGTCACATCTGCCCTCCAACATTCCTGTATGCCTTTGTGCTCGTGTGGAAGTTTACACCGACTCCTGCATCAGTTCCAATATCTGTGGAAAATCATTATGTTGTCACTCTTGACACACACAAAGTCTGTCTTTCATTACATTTCTTTTTCTTTATCTGAATGTCATTCAGTACAGACCTTAATACACCAGGCAAGGTATGAATTGAGTGTAGAAACAGAAAAAAGAAGGAAGCAGGTGAGGTCAATGAGACAGTCAGCTAGATTTATCCTCCTGCTGACCTGCAAAAACAGCCCAATTCCCAGGGAACTTGACGATGTTTCTGACAGTCACTGGATGGTCGGGGCAGGTTTTAGGGCTTCTGGGTCTCCATCCAAATGACAGATCTAATCACCCAGACAGCTTGCAGATCCTGAGCCTCACTGACAGGTCAAAGGGGCAGCGAGTCTGCCTGCTGCTTCACTTGTCTTCCCTCTTGTCTGTTTGACCTCTCTAGCTGTCTGCCACAATCTTCCTCCTCCCTGTCTGTCCCTAATTGTGTGGTTTTATTTTGGTCACTTCGCTGGCATTTCGAGACGAATGCTATTTTTGTTCCTCGCAAAAAATACAATGAAGGGACACTGGCATTTGATTGAAGCCTCAATTAACATATCAGGACTAAAGGCAAAAGGTTTTGTCAGATGATAATTGGTGCTAAAAGGGCCTGCTGTGGGAAGTCTTGTGTTCTTTGTTTGTGTTGTGTTTCTTGGTAATAGTTGCTAATGGACTGTCGCCTGGATTTGGCTCTGCTAGGTTCACACCCTGGACATCTTGGTGGCGGTGAGTCAGACTTATTGGACGGAAGCACTTGGAAAAAAGCGCATGCACTAACACACATGTACAGGCTCGGAGAACAGGCGGTGCAGCCTTGGCACAAATCGTGGACATGTGTCACGGTGTTTAAAACAACAACACATGCAGGACTCTCTCTGGAGCAGCCACGCCCTCCCTCCCACCGATCACCTCCTTTATACCCCCCACTGAAAATCTTTTTTTATGTTGGATAACAGTCTGCTTCTCCGGACATTGTGTACTTTTTACCACTGCTCAACTGACGGCGCCTGATAGTTGCAGACAAGCTTCTCTACATCCTTCGTAAACCTGACAGGTATCTGCAGAGGGTCTGACATGCTCTACCTCGCTGAGTGTCGGAGCTGGAGATAAAAGAGCTCAATGTAGGACTAAGTAAAGCTTTTCTAGAAGGAAAGCAGATCCCTGAATGACAGCTAACATTGCGAGAGAAAGCAAATTCCCTTCTGACTTCAAGTCTGACTCACATTTATGGTGCAAAACCTGAAAGAAAATCTTTTTTACACCAAATTGTTTTTGAACTTTTTGGAAGCTGATGTGATCTAACAGCTGTATGAGTATTAAATTCTAAGATTGCCAAGCACAGAGCACAATAGCACATGATGTGTTCAAGTGGGGCCTTTTTGTGTCATTTTTTTTCCATTTTCCTAGAATAATGTAGAAATGTGGCACCAAAAGATTCATCATTTTTCAAAAGGAAACAACTTTTCTTTTCAGTTCTCTAACAGAGATAGTCTAACACTCAATGGCATCATAATGTACGTGACCTTCCAAATCAAACCTTACCAGCTGTTCTGCTTTGTCATGTAGCTCTGCTCTATACCAAAATTAGGAGCTGATTTTGTTTGTTTTAAGGTCTGCGACTGTGAATAATAGTTGTTTTTATTCTCCAACAACAAAAACAATGTCATAGTATGACAGTCTCCTTTGAATAGTAATGAAAAGACATACTTGAGTGTGTTTTTAAAACAGCATTTCTTTTGTTAAAAAATAACCGACATGATAACAAGTGTGGTAAGGGCAAAAGAAAGATCCAGTATCATCAGGGCTGAGTGACGGGTTCACAGTCAACCATCACTTAAGTGAAAGAGTCAGTGATTAAACCAGGGTAGAAATGTTAAATTCTCCCTAGTTTGCCTGAATTGTAAAGGAACCCTGTGGAGTTTCTGACCTTTAGTAGTATAACGGCGTAGTTTTCATATGAGTGGGACATTGGCATCAACAGGTGGTGGGAATCTGCCAAGAAACACAGCAATGTGCCAGCAAAGGCAATAAAGGAGCTCGTAAACACGTATGCGAGCAATGCAGGATTCAGACTTTTGGATTCAAAGGATGCACACAGTGTGCTTTAGTAAGTAATAGTCAATGTAAATATATATTTTGTTTGTTTACAAGGACTCCATGGGGCAGCTTTAAACACCCACACAATCCGCCTCGCATATACATTCCAGATTTGCTTCATTTTCTTCCTGTGTCTGTCCTTAAATAATTTCATTTTCTGTTAAATGCGCTTTTTCATTTTGTGTTTTGGTGCCGTTTTTATTACTCGCTGTCTTTATGCATAATGCAGTGCCTTTAGAATTGCCTGTAGGTTCTGTACACTACGCATGGTTTTAAAATTCAAGACGTATATGGTGATTAGTCTCTTTTTCTTCCCTCTGTCTCTTGAGAATAAAGCCGGCTTTATTAAACTTTAACTTGCAACCATCAGATCACACACTTATCACTTGTGTGAGCAAGCATGTGTGTGTGTGTGTGGCAGGAGATAGTGTGTTGTAACAGCCGTCGTTGAAGGTCTGTAATCCTTCAGGGCACACTGATCACTCGATCTATCGCTTCAGGTCTACTTCAGCTTTTACCTCTCAGTACGTGTACGAACTTATGTGGGAGAGTGTATCTGTGTGCCTTCTTCAGAATCTAGCAGACTCTATTATTTATAGGCTTAGGGAGACTAGCAGTGTGCATGAAATCAGGAGTTTTTGTGTGCATTGTGTAAGCGTTGATGATAATCTGCTTGTCAAGTAACAGCTGAACCAAAGAAATGATTGTTCATTTATTGCATATAGAAGATCATTTAAATATTAGATGATTCCAAATTTTATCCCTTTAACATAATTGCATTGCATTTAATTGTAAAATTAAAAAATAGCAGTATAGATTTACTCAATCAAAAATACAGGCTCCACAGTAGGAACTCAAAGCAACAAAACACACCTCCATTACTGACATTTGAAGCTTTTATTTTTTTCAGTTCTTGTTCAACTTGGCATGGGTGGGATGCCTGATTTTGAGAGATATTCCGTCATTCGTCAGTGACTTGTGTGGTGTTGTGTTGCACTGAACTCTTCTTCAACATACCCCAAAGGTGTTCCCATAAGGCAGCACTAGTTTTTGCGTTTTTCCTCTTTGGAAATCCTTGTGTGGTTTTGGCAATGTGTTTCGGATTCTTATCATGCTGGAATATTACTTATCCGCCAAGCTTCTGCAGACTGGGAGACATGCTGTCAGCCAGTGTTTTGGAACATCCACAGGTTTTCAGTGTGTCATCTCCTTAACACCTTTTGGACTCATGCATCCCCATGTCATAGAACTCACATATCCGTGCTTCACTGCCAGGACTATGCATTTATTGTGATTGTCATAACCAGGTTCAGAACAAACCTGCTGGACCCCATCTGAAACCAACAAATATATCTTGATCTCATGAAACAAAGAATGTGGTCATATACTCATCAGGCTTCTTTTCGTGCTCTTTAGTAAAGATTCGCCTCGTAGTTTAGTGACGAAGAGCGTTTTTTTCCTTCGATGCCAGCTTCATGGGTTCACATTATGCAGTGTCCTTCACACTGTCTGAGCTGTCAGAGAAACTCCAATTTTTCTTGATAACCACTGTGCTAAGTCTTACCTGCTTGTCTGTTTGTTTTTCAGAGCTACGTTGTGAAAATATTGCACTGTCTTTGGCATAATTTATGACCATTGGGTCTCTGATTAGTGGTAGTACAGCTCGATGTTTTGACAGTTTTATTAGTTGTTTGCCCATCTTACTGTGGCCATGTTTGTGAAATCACACACTCCTCACATTTTTCCATATGGTGCTATGATGCAGACATGCTGAAAGACAGTCTGTTGGTCAAAAACCGAGAAAGGTCTTGTTTTCACAGGCCATTTTATAACTATATTCATGTAATTAGGCTAATTCTAAAAAAAAAAAAAGTTTTGTTTTTGTTTCTACTTTGTTGCTTGTATTTTCAATATAGTCTTTCTAAGGTATTTTTGATTGTTCATAAGATGAAATACTCTACTTGGCAACTTAGAAATATTGTAGTTATTGAGATGGTGATACAATCTGAAACCATTTCACATGTATGTGGTTTTGTATTTCCGGCTGTACATATGCGTTTTATGCTGTGGTCCTGCAGACTGTAATCTTTTATGAGAACATTTTGCAGTTTCACAACTAAGGAATTACAGGAATAAGTCTATCTATAAATGTTTTCAGTGCTCACACGCATATTATTGATACTCTGCGCTTCTTCCAAAGCTAAATTTGTGATTGCAGTTGAGCAATACAGTATGGATTACATAATATTTAACAACATGTTGTCAGAGTCAGACATACAGTGTGCTGACAAGGTGATGAAGACGAAGGCTGCAGGAAGAAGACAGGTTCAGCTGGCTGCTGTCATGCTGCACTTGCCTACACAGCACAAAGGTACCTGTAGTTTCTGTGCTGCAGTGAATTTCATTGTGGACCGTTTTATGTGGTTCACCACTGTGTGGCGATGGGGGACTTTACTGAAACTTTCTTTAAAACACCAGTGTCAGCACACTTGAGATGGCAGTTATAGAGATGTAGTGCTGGGAAGTAATTTAATACTATTATCTATTGATCTTTAAAGGAATTATAGCCTGATCATAACACCAGTCAAATATTTTTTGAGCTTAAGTGGTCATTTAATTCCATAAAGTTTGCCAGAATCAAAACATTTACAGTGCGGTTTTAGTAGCTGTTCTCCTGTTGTGAGAGCTTTAAGCCAACAAACCAATGAAGTCAGTAAATGAAAGCAGAGGGACGCTAGAAAACTTTAAATATAGCTGAGTTGTAGTTAAGATAAGCTGCCAATAAAAACTTCTCCTACACACATACTGTACTGCATAGTGGTACATAACCAGTCAGCCATAACATTAAAACCAGTGACAGGTGAATAACATTGATCGTCTTCTCCACCAATACAGTTTTATGATGGGAGACCTTGGATCCCGGTATTAATGCTGCGGTAATAATTACTTTTGATTCGGCATCAAGGAGAAATGAAGAGGATGAAGGTGAAGTTTAGTAGGATAATGTAGGAATTGTGGGGGGGGGAACAATTTTTAAAAAGTGGTACTTAGATGCTACCTACTAGGGGCGGGGGAAATTTCCGATTCTTCGATGCATCGCGATTTGGACGTGGACGAATCTGAATCGAGTCACAAACGTCCACAGATTATTTAAATCTGTTAATTAAAGTAATACAGAAGGGTCTAAATTATGCGGAGCTAAGAAGCGTGGTAAACGTCATCTCCAGGATGCTTTGGAATGTGCACCTGGAGCGGACGCACAAAGAGTATAACAAACCTGGCTGACTGCCACCCACCTCGCCGTTAGATCGAACAGCTCCTTCTAATTTAAAAGCAGACGTGTGGAAATGCTTCGGCTTCTACAACGTTGACAGCAGAAGCAAACTGGACAAGGGCCACATTATAGGTAATGTATGCATTGCTGCATACATTGGAGCCCAGATACACCATCCCATCCCGACGCTATTTCACCGACACGGGCCTGCCTACATTCTACAATGAGATTGAAATTGAAGATGAATCAATAATCGATTTATAATCGAATCTTAGCCCCTGAATCATAATCGTTATCAAATTGTGAGGTGCCCAAAGATTACTACCCTTACTACCTACCAAATCGTTGCTGCAAGAACTGCTCAGAAGGGGCTTAAGTAACATAACAAAGAGCCCAAGGTGTTGACCAAGCCACTCAACTCTGAATGAACCAAAACAAACCTAAACAATCCTCTTACCACACCACCATGCCAGACAACACAGGGCCCTGCCAGTGTGATCTGATGGCTAACAGCTGCTTTGACAGCATTAGAAGGATCAACACAATATTAGGCTGGCAGTTTAAATGTTGTGGCTGAGCAGCATGTAGTAGGAGCCATATGCTGTCAGCAGAGATTTCTGAAACCCTGGAGGTCAGGAGTCTAAATTAATAGTTAGCAATCCTTGTATGATCTCTAAAGTCTTTCCCATCTGTTTTCCCACATGTTCTTCAGTCCCTCTGCTTAGAATCCAACCATCAAGTACCACTGTGTTACATGGTTAAGTCGGAGCTCTTTACTCAGTCTGGCAGTGCTGCTCTGCTGAAACTATTTGGCCTTTCACTGTCATATACTCTGACCTCTCTCTGTGACTTCTGAATGAGAACAAGGGCCCAGAGCCTGTAAAAAGGGAACAAGATCATTTAGGGGAAGCATCGCCCTGACATTTGATTGATTTTCTCTTTGACCTGAAGAGCGGACAGGTTGTGTGTACTTCTGTTTGTGAGTGTATGTTTGTTTGTCTATCTGACTACGAGAAAAATCCATGGAGTCTGGGTTGCTGTGGTAACGGTAATCACTTTTAATTTAGCATTAGGGACAAAGAGAGAGGATAAAGGTGGAGTGGCAGCAGTTTAGTAGGGTAATGTGGGAGTTGTAAAGGGGAAAACAATAAAAAAAATGTGACACCAGGAGAAAACAAGGTGAGTGTGGTGTCCTTGTTTAGTGACTCTGCAAGTGTTTCCAACCGAGTGAGACGGAGAGCGGAGGCAGAATGATAAGACAGAAAGGCTTTATATAAATACCTTTCTTTCTCAGTCCCACAGGATTTAAAAGCTCCTCCTTCCTCTTCCCCTCTTCTTTCTTCTCCTCCTTCTCCTCTGGCTGATAATAATCCTTCATTGACTGCTGGCGAGGGCTGGTATTTGTCCAACAACCTCTTTCACATTCGTCAAGCTTTTCCGCTCTTTTTAAATTTCACTACACTGGAGAGAGGAGCAGGAGATATTAATTATGCATTCCCCCTTTTTTTTGCCCCAGCTCCACCTCCCTACCTGTCTCTTCCCGTATCTTCACTTTTCCCTTTTGCTTCATATTTTTCCCACCTATTTTCCGCCTTTTCCCCCCTCTGTGTTATGAATACCATTAATGAATGAGACCCACAGAGAGACGATGCTAATTAATGGGCTTGCTTTGTTTCCTGTGTCACTTTACTCAACCTCCTGCTGGCTCGACCATACGCAGATGTATACATCCTCTCAGAAGCTGTCTGCTTTCTGAGCCACGAGTGGGGGAGCGGGAATAAATAGAAAGAAAAAAAAAGCATCAACAAGATGTGTGGAGTGTGCAGCTAGAGAAAAACCACCACCTGCCACTCAAGCCGGCCTCCTCGTAGTATACTCATCTCTCACACACACACACACACACACACACACACACACACACACACACACACACACACACACACTCTCACATGTGAGTCGGTCCGTAATTTTCCGCCACACTTCATTCCCAGCCAATGAGAGTCCAGATCAGGGCTGCTCAGAACGTGAGGGGGAGGAGATAGAGTGCTGCTGGCTGATTGACAGGCAGCGCCCTACAGGTGGAGAGAAGAACGGAGAGGAAGGGAGGGAGAGAGGGAGAGAGAGAGAGAGAGAGAGAGGGGTGGTGAGGGGGGGAGACAACAGAGAGAGGAAGGAGAAGGGGTGAGTGAGGAGGAGAAGAGAGGCAGCGGCAATCAGACTTCAACACACACACACTCACACCTAGACACACTCATAGTGCTCCGTTCCTCCCCTCCTACCTTGAGAGCTGCTCGCTTCCCACCGGCAGACCAGCCGACTAACACCACCATCACCATCCTCACCTCAACCTCCACAGCTGCACCAAGATGAGCCAGTGCAGGAAAAGGTGCAAGAGGCAGCTCACCAAGGTGGCTCGCTATTTCTACCGCTTCCTCATGGGAACGCTCACCCAAGGTAGGCACCCCCCCCCCTCCAGAAAAAAACTTCCAAAGGGCTTGCTGGTGGGTCCGAGTGCAGAAGCCAAGCGGAGACGGTCTCAAGTAAAGTTTTGTCTTGCAGGTGTTTAGGTGTGGTTTGACGAATTTGCTGATGGGTCACTGTCCTGCGTGTGTTTGTTTTCAAACTGAATGATTCTAAAGGAGATGCACTCCTCGTTTGCATAGATCCAACACTGTTTCAGAGAGTGTGAGTGCGTTTGCAGGGGTTTGATTGTGTCCACAGAGGGTATCTGTGTGTATACAGTACAGCTGAGTGCTTTGTTTCATCTTCAGACAGCAAAACCACACAATGTATGTATGTACTGTATGTATGCTTGGGTACATATATATTTTTCTCATGCATAATAATAGAATCAATGATCAGTATGCACGGTGGGAATTAGAAAGCTGTTCGGGTTGAATGAACTCACTGTTTTCCTTCTTTCGATCTGCCTTTTGACTCCATCCGTCCTCTCTGCCTCCTTCACAGCTCCGTCCTTCTCTCTCTCCTCCTGTTCTCTCTCTAGCAGCCAAGCAGATTGCTCTCTGGAAGCATGTGGCATTCCACTTCCATTGAGAAACTCTCAGTGGGAGAAAGACACACACACAGCCTTTTATCCTGCCCTTCATCCAGCTCTCAGTATGACATCAACTCATCCATCGTCCTCTCCTCTCTATCCCTGTCTGTACACATATACACAACTTTCTAATGCTAATCTGTGCACTGAGATTAGAATAAAGTTGTATAAGCGCGGTCAAATTCTTTTCATGATACTTAGAAGGTCTTATTTCTTTAATGCCCACATCCTCTTTGTCCTCCTGAGCTCAGAGTTGGCTGAATAAAGTGTCCTTTACTAGAAATCACCCTTTGTAATGTTGCCTATTGACAGCCTGCTGCTAAGCTTCACACCCATTTTCCTTTTTTTTCCTTGTCAGTGATATTGAGCAGCAGCTCGCATCGCCTAGGGGAAGACACAACAGAGTAGGATGATTCTATTGAATCCCCACAGTTGATCCTGAGGGCTGGAGGTAAAGCTGTGTTTAGATGACCTTGTCAATAGAGCGGTGTGTGAATGCTAATTTGACATCCGTGTCGCTCATCTCCACACCGGTTTTTCTCCTCGTTATCTCCTCAGACTTTGACATCTGCAGAGCTTCATGTTCGTGCCCTGAAAGCAGCAGTGAGGCATGTGTGGATAGACACACTCATCCACACTGCCACGTGTTAGTGTGTGAATATATCTTGATCAAAACAACACTTTGGGAATGATATGAAAGCATACTTTTGGAAAAATTAAACTAAAGAACCCTTCCGATGGCAGTCAAGTTTTTAACCTTGTTTGTGGTGTTTTTTAAATACTGGACGACACATCATGAGCACAATACGCACCATGGCTGTGCATTTCCATCTTGAAACTGCAGTGCACCAAAGAAACGTGGATTCAAACTTCTGGGGTTTCATATGTAACAAACAAAAGGAACCAATCCCATCAAATTGCAAGGTGGGACTTTCCATATCACCAGAGACTTGGTGGTTGTAAAGTTGCAAAAGGAGAAGTTGGGATTCTTTTTTTCATCTAACATTGCCAAACACATTATTAGCTGTTTGATATTGTCATCCAGCCAACAGCTCATTTTATTTATTACTATTACATTACTAACACTACATGATACATTGCCATACTGATACATCAATCTGTACATTCTAGTAAAAGCAAAGATAGTAATAATAAAAATAATACATTTTATTTGTAGGTGCCTTTCTTGACACCCAAGTTCACTTTACAAGAAAAACAAATACAACAGAACAGATAAAAACCATACATAAAGATGAAACTATACATAAAGAAAGACAGACAATTAGAGAGAAAAAATAGTCTTGAACAAGATGTAACATCTCAGTCATTTTAAGTCATTAAGGGATTATTTTCATGGAAAAACAATCTAAATATGTAATTTTGATGAACAGAGATACATTTATAGGAGTTTTATTCAATGAGGAGCTAATGTGTGACCAAACACCATCATAAAACTGTAAAATTTGTTACAAACAGTACAACTTATAAACACCGCATTTTATTTTGTAAATGGCACTATTTACACCTGTGGGTTTGCTACACAGAGTGGCCTGCTGTTCTTCAGTCTTTTTTAAACGGTGTTTTGTTTTCTAAGTCTCCAGGAGCCAATAGGCTTGGGGCTGAATGGCACAGATTGTGTGGGGAAATTGGAAAGCTGACAGATGGACTGACACATTTATGGTTTTCATGTTTTCTTGGGATTTGTTGACAAGAAGAGGAAAAGCCAGAACTAAAACAATTAAACCATAAACAACACGGCACAGTCACAAAATCTGACTTTCTGTTTATTTTAACAATCAACTACAAATATGCACTTTAACAATGCATACAAAGGCTAAATAATTGACTTTTCATTGTGTTAATTTGTTAGTTCATGCCCGTTAAGATCTGTGACAGAGCTGAACTAATTACAGCAATAGATTTTCCAGATATCTGTGACATACATGAATCATAGCCATGCGCAAACTGACAAATACATTTATAAAGTGTACAGGAATATTCGAAAATCACGGAGTTTGATGCTGCGCTTGCAAAACAAACTACTCGCTGTTTAGAGGAGTAACTAGCTTCCACAGTCTCAAAGCCAATTTGCTCCCATCCATGAAGTATTTATTAAAAACATTGAGCGTGTGTGTGTGTGTGTGTGTGTGTGTGCGCACATACACATCCTTAAGTTTACCCAGAATGGAGTTACCATGACTACTGGCTCCTGTGTGTCTGTTCCAATGGGAGAGAGCGAAAAAGAGAGAGATGTCTGCTTCAGTGCAGTGGGAGCCAGTGAGGGCTGAACTGTATAATGGCTGTGCTACATAGGGATTTCATCAAGGCCATTCAGAGTTTGGTATTTGAGTATTGTGGTGTTTTTTTGGTTGTGCCAAGGTGCTGAGGGATGTGCCATTTAAGTCGGGCATGGAGAGACAGAATTTACTCGACTGTCAGGCTGTTTGTGAAGCTAGCGGTGATTTAACCTATGCAAAAAAGGACACAAGACATTAAGAAAACCTCTGGTTAATTGGTGTTTTTATTCCACCTTACCAGATGAAGTCAGCTGGAAAAAAAATCTCTATTTTTTTCATGTCACATGGTGTGTTTCTGGTTAGACTTGCGTACCTATAATTAGTTCTGTCAGTTGTATCTATAATCACAATCCCCTCCATATCCCATTACAGACCTACACAAGGGCCAGGAGCCTGATTGTGTCTGGTTAGGGCCCATTGGTGTTGTGTACGTATGCATTACTGATCACAGTCATTTGTAATCACCCTCCTCCTTTTATTTTTTTTACCCATCGTTGCCCACTAATTAGTTTGTTTCATTACCGTCTGTAGGGGAAACAAGGCGGCCTTGCTGCTATGTGTGTGTCGTCTCCTCCTCCTCTGTCCCAGAGCTTTGTTTATATCGATTTACCTAATAGAGGGACAAGCTCTGTTTAGTGCAATTAACATGTTTTAAATACCATTCAGCTCGTTTGCCCGCTCACACACAAAAACGTACATTAAGTAAAGCACTTCACATAAACCTGCACTATCATTACTTTCCACTTCTCCTTTGCATGGCACTGTCTTAGTCTGTACATGTTGTGGCTTTGGCTGTATAGAATCTCTGTGAGCCCTATCGATCTGTCTAACTAAGCTCTTATCTAACATAAACAGTCCAAGCTGACGGCACAGGTCTCCTTCTTCATCCTGTACCCTGACCTCTCCTCCTACAGTGCCTCCTTTCCCCTTTAGAGTGGCACACCATTGCTCTATAATATTACAGTGTTTCATATAGCGTGTAAGAAGCTAGAAAGCAAAAGTAATTGGAGCTCGTTCTTGCACAATTTAGTAAAATGAGTATCAGATGTAAAAGCATTCTCTTTGCAGTAAAAACCAGACAAATGTGTTGCATTAACTGAAGAGATAGCTACGGCAAACAGCTGGAGTTTGACATGAAAATAAGATTGTCTAATGATTTATTGTGTGCAAATACCGCATAACCCCCATATGGTGCAGAAACAAAAAAGTGAATCTATATTTTGGAGTTTTCATTTAACAAAATTGCATGGATAATTAGTTACAGCCGTGCTTACAGGAGGAAAAGCTATGCTCAGTTTAGGTAAGACGTTTTTAGGGAGCCAGCTATAAAAAAAAAAGGAGACATTTTGACTCGTCTTAGTAGGAAAATCACTGGTATTACTAATAACGTTAAATGATGACAGAGCTGACGTGCACATAACTAAGTACCTTAAACTGAAGCAGCTAAATGGAAGTCCGACTTGTCATGCGAGGACATGTCAAAATGTCTTCCCTAAGCTATATATCTGCTGCTGGCACATCTATATATGTAGAAATAAGTAGTTGTAGTTGTGCTTGATTGGTCAAAATCTGTTCACAGTCATGTATCAGTGATTCAACAATCAATCAATGTCAACAAACTCAGCTTGTCTTTGTTGTTGGTGTATTTTTAACTTGCTTTCAGGCATTTATTCATTGATAACTAATTGCATAGTGGTTCAGTTTTTGCCAAATAACAAATGACTGTTTCACAGTCGTTTCACACGGACAAAATACAGTTAATTCTTCCTCATCGAATTAACAGGTGACATTTTGTGCCCTAACAACTTTACTCCACGGCAACTGTACACAAACACGGCGATTTGGCTTGTAAATTACTTTAGCTTGTAATAAATAGCCATATTTCATGTCTGAAGATTAATGTTTTCGGTCACTCTGCAGCGAGCAGCTATGCAGCTGCACATTACTGCAATACAACTCTCTTCAGGCGATCGAGATCATGCGTTCATTCTTGCAGAGACTAGCTTGCTGTGACTTATTTATTTCATAAGCTGCACCACTGCCCCTGCCTTACCACAAGAGGACTTCATAGTATGCATATTAGCATGAAGAAAGAGTCACGTTCATTTCCTTCTTCGGAGTAGGAGTCATTTGTTAGGGGCTCTGACATTTTTCTAAATGAAACTGGGTGTTAATCTTCCTCCAAAGGCCATTAGAACTTTGCACTTTCTAATTAATAATGTCAGATTGCTTCACCCACGTGCTCTCCCGCCTTTCTGTTGCATGGGCGTGTGCACTTCGACTCCGGTGAAAGTAAATACACACATCGGCTCAGATTGACAGAGACACACACATTTCCACAAACGCTGTTTTTCAATTCCAGTACCTTGAAGCCAATTCTCTTTGCAGCTCACTTGTGGACATGACCAAAGAGATTTTGTTATCAACCTTTCAGTCATGAATAAAATATGTTCGGTCGGAGCTTTGGCCTCGGCGTAGAGGTGCTGAGATTTACGTGTGTTTTTATGTATGAGATAGTTCTGCTCTCACATTTTGGATGTTATTATGAAAACTCTCTATTGCTGTTATTTTGGGAGGAGTCTGCTGTGCTTGAAGTTGCACTGACTGACTACCTCTGTCTCCTAAAAATGTTGTTCCTATATATTTCATAACAGTGAAAAGAAATGTATGTTCTCCCAGTATGACATAGTAGGAAGCATTATGAGGTTAGGCGGTAGTGATGGTGTCCAATGAAGGACTTTCACCCAGGAAAATGGGGATGCATGAAGCTTTTATTTATACACTAAAGTTTCCTTTTCACTCACTGTTTGGTTTGGTTGGTTTGCTTGAATTAAAGGCAGGATAAGCAGTAATTTTTACATCATTGGGCAACAATTCCATGCTGACCTTTCAATGTGTCGACGTTTTGAGTGAAAACTATACTTCAGCACCTCCTTCCGGCTTTGTTTTCAAGCTTAAGACAATCTAGTCCATGACAGCAACACGTAAGATAGTGTATATATAGCAACAACATCCACACACAAAGAGTTAGATGGAGGACGTTTACTTCCCGGGAGAAACCACAAATGAATGTTGACTTTTAACTTGACTGTCTTTGCATGTTTGAAGCATGTGCTCATCTAATGGGAGGGACTTAAAACAGAGAGGAAAGAGAAGCTTTTGTCTTTAAAATACATCCTTTCACAACAGGTTTGAAGCTTCTCTTCCATTTTTTGGCTTACCATATTGATAAGAACTGCCTTATCAAATGTATGATTGATTATCTCAAAAGGCGCAACAATTGGAAATCAATGCAATCAGTGGCAAAGATATATTATTTCTAAGCAGATTTGTGATGAGTCCTAAACAAACTAACGTAATAAAACATAATTGAGATGTGGTTTAGTTGCATAGAAGTGTCATTGTGTGGTGAGATGAGAATCGATAATCGACACTTCATATTTCAAAAATTGTAGCTGCTCCGCTGTTGGTCTCCTGATTAAACTTAGAAAAGTGATGTATCATGTCCCTGCGATGAGGAGTAAGTATATGTGCAGAATTTATCGCCTTCGAGCACCTGTGGAGTTTATTAAGTTTAACTGTGCCACGTCTGCACCTCCCCTCTTCTCTCTGACAAAGGTCATTAGAAACCTGTCCATCAATTTCCTCTCCCTTTTTGACACTAAACGTCAATTTTAGGTGCAATGAATAAAACATGAGCTGCCTGTGATGGCAAATTCTGACAAATGCTTGCAGGGAGGTTCGTGAGAGTGCGTGTGCGCTGCTGTATTTGCATGCATGGGGAGTACTAAGCCATATCACAGTGTGGGGGAACCGCACTCGCAGTGGGAAGGGATTTGTTCATTACCATAAGGATGACTTTTTCCAAGCTAAAGTCCCTGCTTGTGTGCTTTACCATGGGGTGAGGAGGAGACACTCTGTCAGGCTCAGATGACTCTTGTCTCATAGCGGTGCATAATAGGCAATATGAAGACCCAGCAGGAAGCAGCACCGAAGCTTCAGTTTAGAGTAGACATAACTTGCAGGGCAGAAACAGGGAGATGTATTTGGATTAATTTGCAAGATTTTGTTCCACTTCATTTAAGGCTATTATTTTGCTGGCTAAAGTGCAAGTTGTGACAAGTCGTGTGTAAGAAAATGAAGGAGAGTTAGACAGCAGCAAAGAGAGGAGACGAGGAGGGGTAGATGGAGAAAGCAAAAATGTTTATCCACCCTCTGTCACGTCTGAGCTCTCACACCCATTTTAGGAACACACTCAATTTGTTGCCAGACATGATGTGAAGATTCTCACTTTAATTATATTGCGTGCAGCTGATCTGTTTTTGTCTCTTGTTGACACTTCCTGACTCACGCATTCAGAACGAAGATGAAAAGGTGGCCTAAAAATAAACTCCTTGTGGAAGTTCAAGGTCAAAGCATGTGCAGGAAAAAAAAAAGATCCTCTTTGAAGATCTATATTTAAAAATTACATTTCTGTTTTTTTCGCACGTGCTGCCAATTTTATGCACAAGTGGTGGCATTCCAGATCAAGTTATTAAAGGAAAAGCGACAGTTGGTTTGTAGTTATTTGTGCGCCCTGTGTATGCTGAATAATCCCTCTGTGTATCTGTTGCTTGCTTTTTTATCCTTTGTTTTCTTTGGCATCAGTCCCACTGTTTTAGCCTTAATCTGCTCCATGCTGTTCACATTTTGCTCCATCCCAGGCTGATTGAGTCAGTGCTCTCGCTTGCTCTGCCTTTTAGGTACCGCACCATCTACATCAATGCAGTATCTGCGCTTTCTACTTCTTATATCCACTTCCAGCGTGATTTATGGCAGGTTTACAGGCTTCTCACCTCTGACCGACTCTCCAACTTCCTCTCAAGAGGTAAAGACAAGAAGCTAAAAACGATGTGTGATTAAATTTCAGTTTTTCGCCCAGAGCTACAGCCGATATGAGCTATATTTTAATTGGATGGTACGGTACATTAGGCTGTTCCTGTCATCCCTCATGTCTCTGAGGAAGAGTGCCATCATCCGGCGCAGAACAGCCTGTTGAGCTTCAGCCGCTTGCAGGTCAGTTTGCGGTGCCGGTGGGGATTTGAGGTGGAAGCCATGTCCCTCTCACTGCTTCTGCTCCCTGTATGGTAGCAGCTCCCTCAGCATGTGTCCTCCTCCCTCACAAGGCTGCTTCCTGTCCTGCCTTCAACCTCTCCCCCCTTCACCCCATCCATCCTTCCCTCATATTTCTCCCCCTTACCAGAAAGGTGTGAAACATCACCATCATCCATCATGTGTATACACACACACACACCTCACACGGGCTAAAAATAAACCCCTATTAGTAGCAGTCTGAGTGTGTTGGAGGTGGGGGGGGCAGAGGGGGCAAAACTAGGAGCGAGTGGTGGAAAGAGGAAGAAAGAGAAATTCGATGCACTGTGCAGAGAAGAAAGCTGAAGGATAGGGTTTTATGTTTTCAATCGTTTTCAGTGATTCCAGTTTATTCTATGACACAAATGCATTGTTTAAAGGGTTGAATGAGACTTGGGTGTGTACTAAAAAGCAAATACGTACATGGCTTGATACACCAGAATGAAAACATGACTTCACTCAGAGCTTGTGAAGAATGTTTTCTGAAGCCAGAATTTAAGTAGATTTTCAGTCATCAGGACTGGAGCTGGAAATATTGAAGGTGGAGCGCTATCATGGCTGAGTGAGACAGACTCACAATTCTGTCTTTTAAGTACGCTTCCAGATATGAATCCCTTAAACCTTAAGGGATTCATGTCTTTATTTAAAAGACATTAATGCTTTAAGGCTTAAAGCATTAATGTCTATTAAATCTTATTTCTTAAATCTGTATTTTACAATAACCCCACTATTACATCCCCTAATTAATGCATGTGAATGTGGAATCTTCATTTGTGTTCATCTTGGAACAAAACCCCACTACTGGTCTCTGTTGTAGCCACCAGTAGGGACCCAGTGTCCTGTCTGATTAAAATCTCATAAGTTGTCCTAAAGCGGAAGAGTTTGGTGATGGCTTAGTTTAGTTTAGTTTATTTTGCCTGTTACAGAGCATTGGGAAAATGCAGCATTATGCCTTTTTACTCTAGAGGATTGCATTTGTTTTTATTTATTTTATTACCTTTTGTTCTTGTGTGTGTGGTAGAGGAATATAAATGAACCCTAGACTTTAGTGTTCTTGTTCAGATGTGTGTCTCTGTCCATGGTGCTGAAATACAGCTTCAGCTTCACTCACAACAGACTCATTTGCTCCTTTTAACCTCTAACTTCTCGTGTAGTTTTTGTCTTAATGGAAACATTCTGTGCACAGTGGCATTATTTGACTGTGAACAATCTTTTTAGTTTTCTCCATGCTCAAAACCTGCTGAATGTACAGTTTTTGTAGATAATATGACCTAATGACCTAACCATGCACAATAAAAGTAAAACACATACATCTAGATAATACATAAATATGGATATACCTCTAACTGCACACATTCTGCTCATGTAGATGGCATATTGGATGGACTACAAAGTAATACTAATGCTCACTCCCATCTCCAAAAGTGGTGAATTGGAACAGCCTCATCTTTCCCACCTACAATATTTTCTTAAAGATATCAAGCACTACATGAGCAGCGGATTTCATTACCTTCCCTTGACTTGACTGCATCTCAGCCCAACATCTTATCTGTATATATCATCAGGATCCTGCCTATATTTTCTCCCAACAACCTTCACATTTATAATATCCTCTCATCCCCATATCTTTTTTTACTTGTAGTATTTTTTCTCTCCTAACCCATCTCTAATCCATCTCTTTCTCCCATTTCCGCCGATTATCGTCTCCTAGAGATGTTGCGTCATGGCCAAACCGCTGCCTGTCGAAAAACTGAAATATGTGCTTGCATATGTATGAACAATCACACATTGTGGGTTATTAAATGATGACAGTGGTTGACACAAGATTGTATAGTGGCTATTAATGTGCTATCAACCCCCCATGTTTCTGCGCTGTTATTCTGTGTGTTGTTTTGTGTCCAGACAGTAAAAACCACTTTTAAAGGCTTAACAAAATACAGTTGTTTATATGATTTTCACACCCATATTAGAAGTCAGGTAACTGGATATCAAGAGGATGGATGCAGTTATAACTGTTGGATTTCCATGCATTAAAAAGAAAATTAGCTTATACACACCAGAGTGACAGTGTGTTTTGTAACCTGAGGAGCATCAAATACATCTTTAAATGGGAGCTATTGTGTTTTTCCTTATTTGATGTTTCTAATATATAATGTATTTCCACATTATTTGAAAGGAAAAAGTGTTGTCCAAATTGCCAATATCATTATGCCAACCCAACCCATTAAAATCATGTTTAGAACTCCAATGTTTTATCTAATTCTGTAAGTTACGATTTTTATCTTGCTTTTAACTAAGTGGCAGATCCCCTAATTTACTTTTTTAAGTGTATTGGTGTCCCAAAATACAAAAGATACAGAGTTCCCTTTTAATGAGTCTAAATCCCCAGCAACAACAGAAACCGTCCCCTTAGAAAGATATGATTAAATCCTAGTTAAAACTGACCCTGATACTTCCATCCACAGAGAAGATCAGCTGTATCGAATCTGTCAGTCAGCAATAAGCTGTTTAGAGCTTAATTAAACTATGCCTGTTTCCATTGTATGGCCATTTTATAGGAGGTCAGTGGAGGGTTAAGCTAGAAACTGAACGGAAACACGACCAGCGACTAGTGAGCAAGTCATTATTCAGTGAAATAACGGAGACTCTGGATCAAAGACAACAGATATGAGCAGAAGTGGAGAAACGAACAGAGATACTAAACACAGCAAGTCCATCAGTCATTAAGCACAGACAAGCACAATTATTTTACAGCTCTTATCTTGCCTAGAGACAGATCAAATTGACATAGATGTCCTTGTGCACCGTGGACATACTGACAAACTGTTCATGCATGCACTGAAATGCCTCTTTCCACACACACATACGCAAACACCCATGCACACACACACTCATACATAAAGACTTATAGTCCTGATTTGTAATTCAGAACATTCAATTTACACCTTAATGACTTGTTCTCAATTTTTCAGTTTTCAGGAGAAATTTTTAGTAGTATTTTGATAAATAATTAATTTTCTAATCAGTACTCTCCAGCCAGCCCCTCAGTCATTAAAGGCTAACTAACTCAATGAAAGTGTATTTTCCACCCGTCGTTGACAACTTTCCTTGGCAGGGGGATAAATTTACTGCTAACTATAGCTATCAGAGCAGTGAATAAATCGAAGCTAACTATAGCTATTAAACACCTCAGGGATCTCTCTGTTACATCCCTAGTGCTGTATGCTCAGCGTGTACGCCTGAGTCTTTACTTTGAGTACAAAGTTAAGTCTTGGCTTTAAATTGCATGTATGATTTGCAGCCTTGTAAGCTGAGCTGTTATACCCAATAGGCTGTGTATCGGAATATCTGTCTCATTCATTCTTTATTGAATGTGCGCGCACATGCATAAAGTAATATGATTAGTATGATATTATTACTATTTAAATGCTGGCTTATTTTTCATGCTTTCCAACGGTTTTACTTGTAAAGAACCCCCATGGTGTCCTGAAAGTAGCACTGGGGTAATTTGTGTGAGTATTTAGGTGGACCTGGATTCAAACAGTCTTTTAGTTAAAATTCCAGAGCTGCAGTTAAATTGATAAATCGTGTTATTGACTGCTCTGCTGAATAGTTGGTGGATTATTTGAGTGGTTTGCGTAAAATGTTACAAAATAATTAAAAGTATCTATCACAACTTTGCAGAGCTTGATGCAACATCTAACATACAAGATATTTGCCGTAAATCCCCCAGAGAAACAATGACACTATAGTATAGGACATTATAAAGTTAGAAATATTGCGATTTTGTTTCATTTGTGCTAGAAAAAAAGTATTTGAACAATCAACTGATTATGTTAGCTCCCAAAATGTATTTTTTGGTTGGTTTATGGTTTGTCTATGCTGTTTTTCCACCATAAACTATACCAGAAAATCCATGTGTAGATGTTTTCGTATATGCAGAATGTGAATGACTCAATTAAACCAAAATAAAGGAGGGAAATTCAAGGTTTGGACTGATCAAAGAAAGCAGAGTTGGTGTAAAGGCATCCTTTGTTCCATAGTGTTAATTATGTCATGCTTGTTAGTAAATGCAAAGAAAAGGGACCGTATTAGCCTTCTTGAGTTACTGAAAGAAATATTTGATAGTATTTATCCCTTTCCTCCACCAAACACTCCTTTATTTTCTTCTGTCTACCTGCCTTTGGCTTTGTGTCACACTCTTTGTAATGGACAGCAGTGGATGGGAACAAAGAATGGGTGCACATCAGGCCTATCCACCAGGGAGGACAGTGGTCAGAGGCACTAAAAGTGTGATGTACCCCAACTGGGACAGAGCTGTCGCTTTCACTCAGCCATCCGGGCATGAGGAGGCGAGACCTCGGACAGGAATGACCTTGAGGGACTGTGCTGCTGACCTCTAGTCAACATGACAGAGAGATGGAGCAGGAGAGAGTGAGAAGAGGGCAAGAAGGAGGAAGTCGATGAATGGAAAATATGCAGGTAGGGCAGAGGGAAAAGGACAGACTAAGTTAATATGAGTGTGAAAGAGAGAAAAGCAGCTAAAGTTAAGGAGGTGAAAGGAAACCAGGGGAAATGTTAAATTTATTATTATCGTTATTACCTTTATTTAACCAGGTTTGTCCCATTGAGATCCAAGATCTCTTTTACAAGAGAGACCTGGCCAAGAATGGCAGTACATACGGTTAAAAACAACAGTTTTAATACACAATTACATTTAAATATAGACAGAAAAAAATATAAATTATTAATTTTACAAGATTGTTAAAATAAAACACTTGTACTCCAGAAGCCTGGATATGATTGAGTTGATCATAGCCTTAAATGCATTCAGAGATACCAGACTTTGGAGTTTGAGCTCTGACTGCAAAATGTTCCATGTAGTTGGAGCAGCAAATCTAAAAGCATTCTTCCCTATTTCTGTTCAAACCTTAGGAACAGTGAAATGCAGAAAGCCCTGTGAGCGGAGGCTGTAGGCCCTATTATTCTTGATTAAAAGAGATGATAAAAAGATGGGATCATCTCAAGAATAGCCTTATAAATCAGACATACCAATGTTTGAGCCTGCAGACATGTAAAGAGGGCCAATTTACTTTAGAATACAAGACACAGTGAAGTGTTAAAGCTCCACAGTTTGTAATAAACCTCAAAGCGCCATGATACACACTATCCAGGACGTGGAGGCATTGAGTGGAGGTTAAAAGCTGAAGGGGAGCCTTTGTTGACATTTCAAACTTAAGGACCATGTTTCTCCATGTTTTTTTACACCTCTTCCCTGCTACCCTTGTTCATCTTTATCCTTCTGTGTCCTCTGGCTAATTTATTTCATCATCAGCTGATAATAATAGATTCCACGGCTTGCCAGGACACATTTACATTTAGTGAAAAGCATGTTCAATATACAAGATTGTCTCAAAGTGTTTCACAGACTAACAAATTCAGATAATAAAGGGACAACCCTCAAAGACGAAGAAGATTAGCAAAAAATTATGATCACAGGGTTATAAAACCATATTTCATTAAAACAAAACTCAGCATCTTTGACTGTTTTAGATAAATAAAGGCATGAAATAAAATTGGAAACCATAAACTTGTTTAAAAAATAACTAAATAGAGAAATAAATGTATCTTTCCCCTCCGAGCGACTTCATCACCAACATCTTTGACTGGTGACGCTCAATGTCTCTCTTCTCTCTGTTACTGTAAATGTGTCACTCGCTTGTCATTTTCTCAAGTGGCACTTGTCTGTCATCTTTTCGCTCTTCATCAGTTTGACGTCTGTCAGTCAGTTGTGTGCACCAGAAGCACATTTGTGTATGTCTGTGTGAGTGTGCGTGTCTAGGTGACTGTGTCACAGCTGTCACTGATATGTATGATGGTTTGGGGAACATAGCAGAGTTCAGCATATAAAGCAGATAAGGTGAGGAGGTATTCCAAGACAACTTTGCATAACTTTTTTCTTGATTCCAGACAGACACACAGACTGTTAATATTACATAAAACATTTGAAAGGCATGTGTGTAGTGTTGTATGCAAAGTATAACAGCAACCACCCCACTAAAAAATGTTTTTTTTGTTGTGATTTTGCCTTTTTAAATGAAAATTGTGATTGATAACATTCATGTTTTCTATATATGTCCTTCTGTTTCACTTTGGAGCCAGAGGATAGAAGTTCAGTGTTTGCTTTGTAGGTCTGAAACAATAAAAGAGCACAGAGGAGAAAATATAGCTGTGATTGGCTTCTTTATTACATGAAAGATACGCTTTTCCTCTATTCAGTGCACTCTTAATCATCAAGCAGTATTATGTTAAACCTTCAGATAGTTTGTATGGGTAGCTGAAATGTTTTTTGTTTTTCTTCAGCTCACATTGAAGCAGGAATATCCTCTATTTACTTGATTGATTTTACACAGACAAGTCCTTGGTGAAAGTCAAACGTATTCAAATCATATTCATATGGAAAACCGACTCCACACTCCATGAATGATCTATCAAGCACAGTTTCATGTGTTATTAATACTGTGGTGCCCTTGAAAGGCTGCCTGAGCTCACATGAACACGCGTCAAGACACCACATGGCCAAAGTGTCATGTACAACAGGTTGAAGTGCGTCGTTTCACCTTTGATTTATTTTTGTTCCCACTTCATCATCATTCCCCTAATACTTCCTCCATCTTGTTGCCATCCTCCTCCTCATCATCACAGCGAGCTCCTCCCCGGTTCTTTTTTCTCCACTTATTCACCTTGATGTCACTTCACACCCTGCCCTCGATCGTAGTGGTGTGATCAGCCTGTTCCTGCTCTCTGTTGTGCCGCTTTCCCGCTGTTTTGTCTGCTTGTCTGTCTGCGAGTCTGCCTGATGTCAGTCTGACTCCATCTCCGTTTCCTCACATCCAAAGCCTTGTGTGTGTGTGTGTGTGTGTGTGTGTGTGTGTGTGTGTGTGTGTGTGTGTGTGTGTGTGTGTGTGTGTGTGTGTGTGTGTGTGTGTGTGTGTGTGTGTGTGTGTGTGTGTGTGTGTGTGTGTGTGTGTGTGTGTGTGTGTGTGTGTGTGCGCGTGTGTGTGCGTGTGTGTGTGTGCGTGTGTGTGCGTGTGTGTGTGTGTGTGTGTGTGTGTGTGTGTGCGCGCACGCTCGCTTACACACAGGCGCACTCGCACACACACATATGGGTATGTGTGATCTCATCAGTTCCCACCTCCGGTTCTCCAAATCTGATTCCTCTCAGGGTTATTTATAGTCGTGGAGGCCAACACCACTCCGTGCAACACGTCATGACCTGTGCTCCTGCCTGCCTTTGTGGAAAAGGTGCACACAACACTTGAAAGCGCTTTTATCAGGTGTGAGATTACGTGTCCTCTCTGTAGCAGTTTTTCAGATTTTAGAGAAAACACTGGCTCACGTGTGTTTGGAGGTTTTTAGTCGAGGTTCTGCTTATTCGTTCATGTTATCTCCATGCAGCTATAATACATACAAAGGGAGGTTTTGCAATATTAATTTTCCTTGTAGAGCATATGCAGGTGACTGTTGTTTTCCAGCCGTACGACGGCACGTCTCACGTACACGTTACCAAGCAGACATAGGTGGGTGTGCATGCCTCAGCTGATGAGCCAGATAGCTGAATAGAAAAAAGAAATTACAGAAACTCACCCTGATTGTGGGGTTACAGCTATGCAGTAAGCTAAGATGGGAGTTGGCCAAAAGCAAGACAAAATACAAAAGACTGTCCTTGCTGGAAGTAAAACAAAATAACTGTTTGGATTAACATATGCATAGACCATAAGAGTAAAAATAATAAGGAATTAAATAGATCTCCTATCTAAAATAAAGTCAACTGTAGTGGCCATGGCATGAACATAATAATTTCACATTGCAGTTCCCCATATTTTATAGATCAAATAGAATAGAATTTTATTTCCATTTGCATGCATACATCACAGCACAGTTACATTAGAATTCTTCAGCTTTGTAAAAGAAAAAAAAGTAAAGAATAAAAGCAAAAGAGAAGCTAAATACAAATATAAAATAAATACACATTATAAAAGGCAGTCTGTATGAAAATAACAAATGCCCTGATAGGTACTGAAATATGAGATATGACTGACTGCTGTTTAGATGACTCTACACCTGTCAGTAATAATTAATTCCACATTACTATGTACCTGCTATATAGTGCAGTAGGCAGTGTGTAAGGTTGTGATATTGTTTTTACTTGCTCAAGTTTGGGGATATCTTTCTCACACAATGGATGCAAATGTCATTTTATTTCTTGTGCTCACATTTTCAACAACATGTCACAGTGTGCTTGTTAGTCTGGGTAATCCACACAGCAGACTGTCAACAGATTTTTGTTGGAACTTCAGCAGAAACTACTTCCAAAACCTGTTTACAGGTAGCTCAGTGTATTATTCAGGGCAGACAGGGATTGTAGAAAGACTGATTACAGAAAGTCATGCTGCTGTGAAAATGTTTAAAAATCTTTTTTTCAGTGCTTTTAGACCCACAAAGAAATTAATTTGCCAGGAATTTGGGTGGTGGCAGAAACATCTCTGCATGCCTGGCTAGATGCGACCAGAGGAAGAAGAGAAAATATTGGTATTTTGGTTGCATCATACTTTTGATCTTGGAGAGATCAGCTTAAACTAGACTGCAAAGGATAGTGGATCATCTGAGTGGACTAATAATAACTGAGGTCAACAATAAGCGGTATGCATAATGACAAAACTAGAAAACAGTGACTGATTATGATTATGACTGATGGTATTCCAGTGAGCAAGGACTGATTTAGGCAGCCTCAAAATAGAAATCTCCTCCGATAAGTGGAGTACAGTATGTTTCCTTCAAAGACGAATGTGTAGCAGGAAACGGATTAGAAATAATTACCTTCTGTGAGGCGTTTTCAACTTGTGTATGAAATAACCCCACTTTGTGTGATTTTGTGTGCGTGTGTGTGTTTCTAAGTGTGTTTGTGTGTCTGCTCTGCAGAATACTAATGGACCCTGTAGCCTGCATGGCCATGATAATGAGGTTTGTCATGTCCACAATGTAATATCAGGGACACAGAAAGGAGTGCAGAAACTTAACTGTGTGCAGTGAAGCACACACTGCACATTGTGTCTATGTGCTTCGGTGTGTGTTATCTTATGTGTTGCATGTATGCTGGATCAATACATTCACTGGTGCAATATAATAGACGAAATGGGAATGCCTGTCTGTGTCGTTTTTACCGATACATGGGGAAAATAGGGGGATGAGAGTGTGTGAGGCTTTGTGTGCACCCAAACCTGGGGAATTGATAGTGTGTGTTGTGTCCATGACGACAGCCTCCTCTCACCCCCTCTGCCTCTGTCTGTCTGTTCCTCTTTTGCTCACACTCTTTGGTGACAGTTGACACGTTTAAGGCAACAGAGCATTTGATTGGGCCTGAATGTCAGAGACAATCACAGCTGCACTCCTCTCATCTTCACGGTTACTTACATCATATCTCACTCCTTAATGTAGACATTTGGTTTCATTCCTGATACCCATTTTGTTCGCTTGTGATCGTCTCCTTTCTATGCCTGTTCAGCAGCATTAATAACGTGCTATCCACCCTCTGTGACTTTGCAGGGTTTCTGTGTGTGCAGCGCAGGCCGATTTGTCCTTTAGTACAGGTTGGATCATTTTGTGCCTTTTGATTAGCTGCTGAATCAGCGGAGCATCAGCTCCACGTGCTTGTTGTCATTGTTCTATTGTCCTGTTGTCCACTGAGACAGCCATGTAGGATCATCACATGGGCTATGAGCCTAGCAACAGTATTTGTCCTTACCTAGGCTGGTATGAGTCAGTCAAAATAATGAATGATGAACTCGTTCAGCAGAGAAGGTGACAGAGACTCTATAGCACATGCTTTAATTAGAGTTTTGTATTCTACATGCGAGTTTTGAAGTCATTTTGTTGCTGGAACAGGTCAGCCATGTCAGGTCAGAGAACTTCTCAAGGTGTTTTTTTATAGTTCTTTTGCCTGCGATGAACAAATTTATAGATTGAACCAGTGGCTCAGTTTTCACCTTATCTGGTCAAACACCAGGGCACCCCGCTGCTTGCCAGGCTATATCCACTGCTCACTTAAAGGCTTGGCTTGATGAGATGCTGTTACAGACTTGGCACCAGCTCAGAACTGCTGCATGCTTTCATCAGGGTAGTGGATATGTAAAGAACATTTGAAAGACACACGAAATAAAGCTCAGTGGGACCATAGAACAGAACATATTCAACACATTCAAGCCTGTGTGTAAGAAACTGTGTAAATGAAGAAGCCAGAGAGCATGTTTGGGTTTGAAATATATGGAAATACTTTAATCTACGCTGACCTCTAGTGGAGGCTGATTGAAGTTGCACTTGTTTTATTGAACATCCAGAGACTGTCTTGTCTGTTCATTTACATTTCTGTTTTGTGATTTCTGTCTGCTGCATCTGTGTGTCACTACACCCTCACCTTCCATTTTTCCCCCTACTAGTCAGACTCACTTCTGTATTATTTTGTAATTCTCTTTCCTCTCTTACAGACTGTTGGTCTGTTTTCTTCCCCCACAACCTCCTTTCCGATTCCCTTTCTTCTCTCCCAGTAGGTTTCTAGCCATCCAGCACCTGCTCGCTGGCACTATGAAATTCAAAGTTCACTCATTCTGCATTCGATACATGGCATAAATAATACATTGTTTATTTCGAATCCTGCATACAAAGCTACTTTTGTATTTTTGTATTTGCTGGAGTCAAAAATTGTACATTTCCTGTGTTTTTTTCATACATGTATTTCATAAACAGATGTGCCGACGTGTTCTGTTCCTACTCTTGCTGTTTGTATGCTGCGCTGGGCCATTTTTGTTGCAGTTTCACATGTATTGTGTGTTGCCAAGGTGCATAATGGAAAGTAATACAACAAGGGTAGTTTAGAAAACACGCTGTCAGTGCATGTACTAGACATAACAGAGAGCCTCATTCAGACCTGCTGAATAGTTAATTGAAAGTAGGTGCCTTTTTTTGTACAACTTTTCAATACTTGGTAAATCATGAGGGGAAAAACAAAGAAATGCCTTTTCATAGTAGGTGGTGCATAACCATGTTTGTTTATTGTGGCTGCACATGGGGCAAACCTTGATGTATGTGATTATGCCCAGAGAAGGAGGAGAAACTTGAGTATGCTACTATTTACCTCTAAATATAGCTCTCTCATAACACAAAGTTGCACACCGACTGGGTTTGTGATCACCTGTGTGTTGAGCATGCAGGCTTTTCAGCCACTGGTCATGATGAGCAGCTCTGAGGAGGGCATTGGAGGTCTTTATGCACTCATACTCATATTGCCACTGTCTTACTGGCTGTTTATGAGGAAAGGTGAGTTACATTTTCCATAAGATAGGGTTTATATTGATCCCATACTGCATTTTTTTGGACTGGTTGTTGTTAGAAGTGCTGCTTTTTAATTGAAATCCTGTATTATAAGATGCTAGAGTTGAGTGTGAAAGACGTGAGCCGACTGTAGAAGAGATTTTATAGGTTATGGGTGCTGCAGAATCCAGCACTTATTTTTGAGTGTGACCAGCACAAAGATTAAAAATCAGGACATTTTGCAGTCTGCTACTCATACTTTCATTATACTTGTTTTATTATATCTGTAGTAGATATTTTGCTGCAGTGCCAGAGTAACAAGGCAGAGAAGGCAAGTAAACAAGAAGAGTGTGTATATTTAGGGTCCATGTAAATAGAAATAAAAGATATAAGACTAAATCCAGCAAAACGGACAAAATTTACTAAAATAAGAAAGAGGTATTGTGTTGGTGTAAAGTTACATGTTCTGTTTGTGCTATCAACAAGTGTATTAGTATGTGTGAATTGAAGAGTCAGTGTGGTTGTTGCAAGGGTTGAAAACAGAGCAACTATAATAGCATGAAAATTAATGAGACAGTGTGAATGAAAGCAGCATGAATGAAGCTCAGTTTCCTTGTAAATCATCATACAGTGTGTTTTTTAGCGCTACAATGTCTGATCTTTGCCCTTTGTGTCCACTAGATGTCCCAGTCTAGCAGGCCTAGGATTTCAAAGCTGCCTTATCCTTTAGTTTTCCACTCATACCGTCGCTTTTATCATGTTGCATTATATCTTTATTGATTGTGAAGTGGCTCGGCTCACGAAGAGAAAGCTCAGCCAGACAGCTATTGATTTAAAATGCATTCTGTATGTTCGTCCGTGCCGTCGCATGATGCAAACAGGTCAGGAGAAACTACAATGTGTGTGATGGCTGGAGAGTGAGCATGATGTTCGTAATCATAACAATTTGAGCTCTTCTCTGTCTACTCCAGAAAGCTGTTTTTCTTTTGTGCTTGTGTTCTTTTCTGTGTGTTTGTGACAGTCCTTTCTCCTAAGCATGGTTGGTCAAGCCTTGTTGGAGCACAGATCAATAATCGTGTTCTTCAATTAGGACATCCTGTGGATTGGAAAATGTACATGCAACATGGATCTATACAAGACACATCCATTGCAGCTTAACTATCATTTAGTTTTGACCTTCAGCGATTTGGAAAATAAATTTTTTAGATAAGGGCACTGCTGGCCTGAAATCTGTCTTAAATCTTTCTCCACTGCTTCAGTTCACAATCCATTTACCTGAGGTGATCTCACAGCGCTCAAATGTCAGATCACTGATTCGTAACATTCCCCTGAGGCCTTACATTTGACATATACAAACAGTGCATAAATACTGAGGCATGAGTCGATAAAGCCATCCACTTGAGTCCATCATCAAAACTCGTGAACCCATCAGCACAAACGTGGGCAAAACTTTCCACAGTTTAGCACCTATCAGTTGACTGGCTTCCCCTTCGTGTCTCACAGCGTCTCTTACAGTATATTTAGCAGCCGAAGAAATTAGGAAAAATCAATAGGAGCCTGAGGGGAAAGTTTGTATGTTTTCTTTTTAAGAGCTGAGAGATTCTGATTGCCTCATATTATGGATCACATCAGACAAAAGAGAGGAAAGGATGCTTTGCTTTTAAGGACTCATTAGTCTGAGATGTCTCAGCAGGGCACTTAAAGAGCAACCTCAGGCACAGTATATTTAAGGGACTGTAGTGGAGCTAAATTTACTTTTTTTTTTTTTTTTTTAAGGAATATCCTCCTGTCATTTTCTCTGGACTGGATCCAACAACATCCATACATAACATCATACCAATGTAATACATTTGTATTGGTACATTATATTATCATTTAGCATGATATTTTTACTTCATTTAACTTCAGTTTGGTTCTGCTTTCTGTTGTGATTCAGTAGTAGTTTGTGAAAAGAATGACTTACTACTTGCGAGAGAGAAAATTCACTCATTAATCTTTAATGTAATTTGTATGCACTGTGCTGTACAAGCATGAAATATTAGTCCAAGGTTGGATATTAGATACAAGATAGTTTTATTGAGAGGAAAATAAAGACACCGAAAGAGAATTGTTGTCCTTGGCAATGGCAAAACAGCCCTTTTTGACCAATTAAGTCAAAATAAATACATTTATTAATACATTTAATATGAAATACACCTATGAAACCATGCTACAAGGAAAGGCCAAAACAAAAATATAAATCTCAGGCAAGAAAAAAAGAAACCAGACCCAAAAACTAGCTCACCTTTAGTCAGAAAAAACCCACACAATCCTCTCCAACTTCCTCTCCCAAATAGCTTCTGTATACACCCTACGAACCACAACAAGAACTGACACAGTATTTTCAGAAACACTGGAGAGTCTAAGATTGCAGAAAACAACACAAAAACAATACCGTCAGTTTCCAGTTAAGGTGCACAAAGAGGTATTTTAGTTTCCAACCTCCATCCAAATAAATTAGAGGCAAAAACAAAGGATCAGATGTGCTATTTCTGTACGTTAGAGCTGTATTTTGCGACGCACTCTGTGAAGATGAAGATGCAGAATGATGAAGGGTGAAGTAATAACTGTGTCTAGGAATTTTTTGTAAAGCTTTTTGCTCTCAATTGTTGGAGCTCTCTGAGGCAGTAAACAGACCTGTTGCACGCATTTTTTTGTACTTAATTGAACTTTAGGATTGAGTCAGTTGTCCTTCCTTTTGAAATTAAACATATTTAAGGTGTAAATAGATTCTTCTTCTTGTAAATTTGATGATAAATAGAGGAGAAGGTAAGGTAGGGGAATAGTGAAGGAGCAGAGGACACATCTGCGGGTCCAATTTTCTGTGGTGACAGCCAGAATGAGGTGAAAAATCCTCCAGGAGAGGAGAGATGCTGGAGGGTAATAAAGAATAGATGCCTCTTCCCTCTGTGCTTTGTAGATGGCTACACAGAGGAATCTGACCTTAGTCACTCTGGCTCTTCAGTTTGTCCTTCCTTTGTTCCTTCTTGTTCTCTTTCTGTCTGTTTCTTGCTTCTCATTACTCTGCCCTGCCACCATGCCTCATGCAACAACCGGCCTCCCTTCTTCTTCCCATTCCTCCCCTCAAATGACAACTCTTCAATAAATAAGTGGGCAGAGAAATCATTTTTAACCAACAAGTCAGGCTCAGGTTTCTTCCTCTCCCTCTGTCTCTATTGTGAGTGTGTGGTTCAATATTTCTCTGTTTACATTTACCCTGTGTGCAATCAGAGCTCTGCTTCAATACAAGCCGTGTGCATTACCATCATAGAGCGAAGAGAAAAACTGCTGCTTGTTTGCCTCCACATATGAGGGGGAATGACGTCATGTAAGATTTCCCATCACCTCGTCTTACTCATGTGTGCTTGTGTGTCGATAGACATCAGGCTGACCCACATGGTCCGAGGTGATGCTGTTTATGTGGCAGACGTCTCCGTAATGAGGCAGGCTGTTGTGTAGCCCGGGTGAAAATGTAGCAACAGGAATGTCAAGAAAGAGAAACAACAGCAGAAGTGAATGCACACACAGCATATTTGTGAAACCCCCTCGTCTTACCTTTCTCAGACTTTCCTCTCTCCAAAGGAAGAAGCAGATTTGGAAACACAGTAGGACAATAAGACAAAGAGTGAGCATGCCTTTTTTTACCCGATTGTGTTATTTTTGCAGCATAAGGCAAAGCGATACCCTCGCTGAGAGTCACGTTGGGAGGGGCAGAACATCAGCTGATGGGTAACAGTAGCAGCCTGCACCGATTCTAAGTATCTCAGCCTCACCTGATGACTGACATACACAAGTAGGATGTTTGACACTTCACACAGGAAATAACCAAATCGCTTAGAGACTCCTTGGATAAGAAGCGGAAAGTGATTCTGCCCGTAATAGCAGTTATGTTTTTCAATAAGAAAAGTGAGAAAACACACAAAAAAACCTCATAAAATAAGCAAAGAGTTTAGCTGAAAGCCACAGGTTCACTGATTTACAGCAACTGAGAAGTTATTTCTGAAAACTGTAAAGAGGAAATGTTTGTGCAAGGATAAAAAATAGTTAAGGTATACTTTCTATTCACATGATGGATAAGCTTTGTTAGCTTCTAAGGCTTGGCATTCTTTTAAATCCACCTCTTTTAGGGACTGTACAATTTTTTACTTTCCAGGAAGTTTGCTTGACATTTTGTGAAAGTGGAGCAGTTTCCATTTTAGTTCTGCCTTTCCTACCCATTATCCATCTATTATCTATGCATCATTTTACCCTGAAGAGGGTCATGGGGGGCTGGAGCATATTCCAGATGACTCAGGGTTAATATAGAGGACATCCTGGACAGGTTGCCAG
This sequence comes from Amphiprion ocellaris, assembly GCF_022539595.1. NCBI lineage: Eukaryota > Metazoa > Chordata > Actinopteri > Pomacentridae > Amphiprion > Amphiprion ocellaris. The sequence goes on along the minus strand of NC_072781.1, from coordinate 11,561,821 downwards.
TTCGTCACAGGATTAATACAAAAGAACAGTTAACTATGCACGCTTACATTCACAGCCAATTTAAAATCACCAATTAACGTAAGTATGTTTGTGCCTTCTCATTTAACATTTATTCAGCCCCTGTCTCCAAAAATTAGGTTCTGCTAAAACTAAACAGCATTGTCATTGACGTTTTGAAAGAAGTGGATTTTCTCCCTGAAAGGTACGACTGTGGTTTAGTAGGAAAGGTTTCCAGTTTCAAGGAGTCAATAAGTTTATATAAGCCATCAGCTGTATTTTAACCCTGTGTGGGACCTTTATTTTTAGACCTAAAATTTATTTTCCACTTTATGGTTTTCACTTGCTGATTTGGTTAGGTTTAGAAAAATATCATGCTTTGGTTGACACTTTCATAGCATTAGCTGTAAACTTGATACACACTTGTTTCAGTTTAATCACCAAAGTTATTTGGTTCAAGGTTGATGCTTTGAAACTTCTCTGCTGTTTTTTTTGGGTAACAAGGGTGACGAGTCCCACCTCATCTAATGTACAATTGGTCAGTAATCATTTCTTATATTAAAACAATTTAACCTTGTATATAACCAATGACTTTTGTCTGTCCTTTGAGACATAAAAAGAAACTGGATGCTAATAAGACCAGTGCATTAGTTCCATGCGACTGAACATTATCCATCCATGCATTATCTACACACCACTTAATCCTCATTAGGGTTGCGGGAGGCTGTAATCTATCAAAGCTGACTTGGGTCGCAGGTAGGGGACACCCTGGACAGGTGGCCAGTCTATCACAGGGCTACACAGAGAGACATACAAGCACATTCACACCTGCCGACAATTTAGAGTTACCAATTAACCTCAGCATGTTTTTAGACTGTGGGAGGAAGCCGGCGAACGTGGTGAAAACCCACACATACAGTTAGGTCCATATATATTTGGACACTGACACAAGTTTTGTTTTGTTTTTACCTGTTTAATAAAACATATTCCAATTATAGTTATATAATGGACATGGACATAAAGTGCAGACTCTCAGCTTTCATTTCAAGGTGTCCACATTCAAATTGGAAGAAGGGTTTTGGAGTTTCAGCTCTTGAACCTGTGCCACCCTATTTTAAAAGGGACCAAGAGTAATTGGACAATTGACTCAAAGGCCATGTCATGGGCAGGTGTGGGCAATTCCTTCATTATGTCATTACCAGTTAAACATATAAAATGCCTGGAGTTGATTTGAGGTGTGGTGCTTGCATTTGGAAGATTTTGCTGTGAAGACAACTTGCAGTCAAAGGAGTTCTCCATGCAGGTGAAGCAAGCCATCCTTAAGCTGCGATAACAGAAAAAACCCATCCGCGAAATTGCTACAATATTTTGAGTTGCAAAATCGACAGTTTGGTACATCCTGAGAAAGAAAGAAAGCACTTGTTAACTCAGCAAAGCAAAAAGACCTGGATGTTTACAGGAGACAACAGTGGTGGATGATCGCAGAATTATTTCCATGGTGAAGAGAAACCCTTTCACAACAGCCAATCAAATTAAAAACACTCTCCAGGAGGTAGGCACGTCATTGTCCAAGTCTACCCTAAAGAGAAGACTGCATGAGAGTAAATACAGAGGGTTCACTGCACGGTGCAAGCCACTCATAAGCCTCCAGAACAGAAAGGTTACATTGGACTTTGCTGAAAAACATCTTAAAAAGCCAGCACAATTGGATGGATGAAACCAAGATCAACCTCTACCAGAATGATGGCAAGAAAAAAGTATGGAAAGGCGTGGTACAGCTTATGACCCAAAGCATACCATATCATCTGTAAAACATGGCGGAGGCGGTGTGATGGCTTGGGCATACATGGCTGCCAGTGGCACTGGGTCACTGGTGTTTATTGATGATGTGACACAGGACAGAACCAGTCGGATGAATTCTGAAGTGTTCAGAGACATACTGTTGGCTCAAATCCAGCCAAATGCAGCCAAACTGATTGGATGGCGTTTCATAGTACAGATGGACAATGACCCAAAACATACAGCCAAAGCAACCCAGGACTTTATTAAAGCAAAGAAGTGGAATATTCTTGAATGGCCAAGTCAGTCACCTGATCTCAACCCAATTGAGCATGCATTTCACTTGTTAAAGACTAAACTTCAGAAAGAAACAAACAAACAGCAACTGAAAACCATTGCAGTAAAGGCCTGGCAGAGCATTAAAAAGGAGGAAACCCAGCGTCTGATGATGTCCATGAGTTCAAGACTTCAGGCAGTCATTGCCAGCAAAGGGTTTTCAACCAAGTATTAGAAATGAACATTTTATTTTCAGTTATTTAATATGTCCAATTACTTTTGAGCTCCTGAAATGAAGGGATTGTGTTTAAAAAAATGCTTTATTTCCTCATATTTTTATGCAATCATTTTGTTCAACCCACTGAATTAAAGCTAAAAGTCTGCACTTCAACCACATCTGAATTGTTTCATTTAAAATTTATTGTGGTACTGTACAGAACCAAAATTAGAAAAACTTTGTCCAAATATTTATGGACCTAACTGTACACAGGGAGAACATGCAAACTCCATGCAGAAAGATCTCAGGCCCAGGCCAGTACGTGAACCGGGGCTCTTCTAACTGTAAGTGCTAATCACCAAGCCACTGTGCAGCCCTGATCGAACATTATCTCTAGCAAAAAACTTCCTGTGCTTCTCAACAGAATGCAGAACTTCAGTAAAGTAAATGTGTCACATAAAGTAAACCAATAATGAGCCATTTTCACACAGCCTCTTATTTAAGCTGATTTTCAATCAAGATCTGAATGAACTCTATTTATAAAAAGTCAAGAGGGACTAAGTAATCTGCCATTTGCGTGTTGTTTTTTTTTGTGCTAAATTTAAACTTTAAGCCATTGCTGTGTGAAGTTGTTGAACTTCAATCTCATTCAGAGGTGATATAAAATTACCTTTTTTGTGTCTTTACAATGTATCATGACCAGCGATTGAGTAGTACTTTGCAGTAGTCTGGTAGCCGTGTTATTCTGCGGTGGTATTTAGCTTTCAGGGTTTGTTACCTATGGATAGGGGCAGGAAGGGGAACAAATGATTTGATGAGCATGAAAATGATGTGAATCATATGCTATGACCTTCACAGTCACCAGATCTCAACCCAGTAGAACACCAGTGGAAGATTTTGTAAAGACTTGTTAAACAGTGCTCTTTACTTCAATCAAAACAGCAAATGAGGAAATATCTTTTGGAAGAATGGTTTTCCATCCTTCCAGTAAAGTTGCAAGGACTTTGAGAGTCACTGCCAAGGCGCACTGAAGCTGTTCTGGCACACACAATGCAATTTGTGTTCTTTTTTCCTTCAGTTTGTCACTTGTATGTTGAACAATCAACAATTTAAGAGACAGTTCAAAAGTTTTGTTTTAACAGAAAGCCAAGTTAAGCAACAGTGGTAAGTTGATTGTCTTGAAGTTCTTTCTCACCAGCTTCTATTGTATGAATCCATATATGGACAGTAGCATTTGCATCAACAGCCCCCAAATATGCATTTAAACTTATTACGTTTAGCTTTTTTTTCTTATCCTCTATGATGTTTGGCTTTCCAATTTAGTATTTTTCTGCAGCGAAGCCAAAAAATCCTTTGCCCATCGAGCCCTGATAGGAACACATTTAAAAAGTTAATGAGACGTTGTATCGACCGACAGACACACCGGCTGCAGAACAGATGCTGCAATCTCCATCCAGGGAAAATACACATTTGAGACTGAATTCAGGTGAACATAAATATGTTTTCTTTCTATTAGTTGAACCTTCTTTAAAACACTCACAGTTACCAAGGAAACCGCATTAGGTAAATCAATCAAAGTAATGCCAGTGGAGCTGGAGGGTTTACCTCAACTCTCTCATCCTCAACAACAAGCTGTCTTCACTGAGTGTGTTTGTGTCTCTCTCTCTCTCTCTTCTCTCTGGCAGTTAGTCTCTCTCCCTCTCTCATTTTCTATGCCATCTCCCACTCATCCTCTCCCCCTCTCTCTTTATCTGCCGCCTCTCTCTCACTCACTCCCTCTTTTCCCCCTCACAACACTCGCTTCCTGACAACCACTGCCAAAGGACTAGCAGGCACAGCGCATCCCCAGATTCCATCACTCGACGGGGGCCTGGAAGAACAAAGTGAGAGGAGAGGAAAAGAAAAAAAAAGAATCTTAAAACTTTCGCCCAGCTGTTGTGACAATTTGGATGCAGCCTGTAGCTCCAGCGGTTACGGCCTCCACCAGGGGATAAGAGAGGTTGACTGAGGACAGATTTTGGGGGACAGAGGAGAGTCACTCATTAAGCCATTCTCTTATTATTGTAATTGACAGAATTGCTAAAGTCACCCCTCTCAGTTTAGAGTAAGGATAGGATCGAAGCAGTTAAAAGTGAAGGTGGGAGACAACTCAGCTGATCTAAAGTTGGACGAACTGCTCAGGTCAGGCGTAGTTGGGCAGGTATTGTGTTGCTGGCCGGACTCGGGTCAGCCCAACCTGGCTCGGTGGCACAGCGCTGGGCGATGACCGACGCTGCTCTCCCAAGATGTTGAGTCTGGATGGCTTGGAGATGATTGCCGTGCTGGTGGTTATGGGTCTCTTCATCAAAGTCTTGGAGCAGTTTGGGATGTTCGAGCCCGTCGGCGGGGAAGGTAATGGATATTTTCTTGGAGTTTTCTTGGTTAAGTAACAATTGTAGTGCAGTTAAAACTGGATTTCTGGAGATTTTAAAGGTTGCGTTGGTGCATGAATGGTTACTTTTCATCTGCACTGCCCATTCCTTCTGGTCCTGAGTGGGCTGTCTGAAGGTTTGGGTTACCAGTGCAAGTGTGGGCCATGAAACACACTCATTTTCCCCCCCCCTCTCTCTCTCTCTCTCAAACACACACCCATACAGAGTAACTTTAGCTGTGTGTATGGCCTCTCTCTGCCCCTGGGGTGTGTGCTTTTACCTTTTAATCGATAACACTATGGACAGAATGGGTCTGAGTGCTGTGTAAAGGCACTTGTCTCACTGAGGGAATGTCAGCTTACTCATAGTAGTTGCATTAGCTTATAGCCTTGATATGTTCATGTATAAAGAGACAAAATAGGCAGATCATAGGTCAGCATGCTTTGTGGTCGGGTTGACTTGATGTATTTCAACAAACCTAATTCAGTTTAGCTTTTCTTTGAATAAATGTTGTCACATCAGCAACTATGTAAGAGAAACAGAACATTACAGATGCCCTTATTGATTTGTGGTGAAGCTGAAGTTGACCACCTACTCAATTAGAAGTTCACGTCACAGATGTGGTGCCTAAGTAGAGTTGAGTAATACATTTACAGCATTTCAAACAATACTTGCCTTTTATTGAAGAGTTTTCTGAAGAAGGTCCTTGTCCTGCTCTGGCTCACCTCCAGCAGCTGTCAGCACACACCCACACCTTGTTTGGCCTGTCTTATCAGGATGACCCGTGTTTTGTCTGCCCCAAGTCCAATCTTCTTCTCATTGTTCACACTTGCTTATCTCTTATCTCTTAGTGACAGCAGGACAGATGGGATTCTTATCCCCATTCTCTTTTTTTATTTCCTCTGCTCATTGCCCAGAGTGCCCTGTACACTCCAGACAGCAGTGGCATGCTGACAGGATCCTAAATTTTCTTCTCATAATAAGCATTAGTGTCAGTGCTTCCCGGCTTTAATTTTGAGGGCAAGCATGTAGTTTACTCAGTTAAATACAAAAACTGTATAGATTAAGAGTTTTGTCTAGTCGATTATTCCAGATGCTACACTGTGAGACACTTTCCATCCCTGATGCACCTGCTGGACTGCACCCAGTTGTCAAGGTGTGCCAACAGCACTTTCATCTCAAAATAAATTCCTCTTGGAAACATATCATCTATGCTACAGAACTCTCCACCCACATGGATGCAGACACAAACAAACACACATCCTGAAGGCCCCATTTGTACTTCCATTACACTCTGAGCATCACTCTTCAGCATATTTTAACCATAATTTATGGAAAACAGGAGCCTTAATAAGTGTATGTGTGCGTGTGCCAACTCCCCTGTGAGTACTTAAGCTAATGAATTTTTTTAATGGAGGAACTTAGTCCAGAAGGCAGGAGAACTGTACTACTCAGGCTGTCTGTAGAATCACTGGAGGATGTATAACCACTCCATATATAAGCTAATGATTTACTCTCTTGATATCATCCAGAAACTGGCCAGTTGATCAGTTTTTTCATATGTTTCTGTGCAAAACTAACAACTCTTCACGTATACTCATCAGTAATACAGTCCACTTGGCATAAGGACATTTACCTAAAAGTTACATTTTTAAATGATAGTTAAATGTGTCCCACTGTTTAGCAAAACTGACTTTTTGGAGAAGGAAAAAAGATAAAATATTAATTGTGTTTGAAATGCTCTTTCTTCTCCCTCTTGCTAGACTCATTTTCCAGATTCATACTGAGTCATCTTCTGGTGAGACAAGTAAAATAAAGCGACTGTGTGACTGTCATTACTTTAATGAGCTGTGCTGCTGACCCTACTATGATTAAACACACACGTACACACAGTGAATGCACATGCTTTTGTTGTGAAAAAGAGAGAAAGCTGGATGTGTTACTGAGGCTGTATGCAGTTTGTGTGAGATGAGGTGCACTCTGGTCTGGAAGTTTACAAGGTTCTGATAGATTTAGAGCTAATGGCTGGAGTGTGTTCTTTAGAACTTTATGAGGTGGAAATTGAAGGGATGTTCTGGACTATGCTGGATGGCAGGGTGCCTCAGACAAGAGTTTCTAACAACACAGCAGTTTTCTCCACCTTCGTCACGTTCCCTGGATAGAATTTGTTGACTTTAACTTAATCAAAAACAAAAGAAATTTCTATCTGAGTATTTGCCAGCAGTAAATACATCCGTTTATTTTCTCCTGCCTGTTCCTTTCACCGAGATTTACTTCTTGCTGTCTCTCAGTGGACATGAATGACTAATTAGAAGCTCCCTGCAAGCTATAGGTTTACCGTATGCGCTGTAATGTATTGTGGTATTTCTGGTCACTTACTTCTTGAATGAAAGATGTGGCATCTTGCCATATGCACCGCAGCCTCTTTCATCCTTTTGATTTTAGAATAAATTAAACTGGCACAGAGCTTGATGAGGTAGTGGATGTCAGGGACATGTTCAAGAGCTGCTTCATCACTCCTGCAAGGTCTCTGATACTGTACTGTCTCATATCAATTCATACCTGATTTGGCAGCGGGATATGAACCATTTGTCAAAGCAGCCCGGATAATGTAATCCTTTCCTTTTCACAATGTTTTGCTTTTCTGTTTCACATCAGTTCACTGAAAATTCAATACGAGTCCGTGGAGTTGTGGAGTGTGTCACTGAGGTGGCACACAGTTGAGAAACAATGGATGGATAGTTTTGTTCAGAGAAATCCAGGGATCTGATCTAGAGGATATTGCCAGAGGGCTTTGATTTATGCCTAACTTTTAGGATACAGACTCTGTAATTGTCCAATTTTATGTGCACCTTTTTATGTATCTGCTGCGTCAAAGTTTCAGATCCGCTTTCAGTGCATCTCCCTACAGCTTCTTTATTACATAGACCTAAATTCATAGTGTTTAGGATTCATCTAGGAGACATCTAGCAGTGAGGTAGCCAGCTGTTACCAGCTGAATATCTCTAACCTCAACATCCCTTTCCAAGCATGCAGGAGAGCCTATGGCAACCATCAAAAACATGAAAGGTTATCTCTAGTGTTGGTTTGTTCATTCTAGGCTACTGTAGAAACATGGTGGTACAACATGGCTAAGAAAGAGCTGTGTAGATATGCAATGCTCAGTCTAAGGTAATGAAAACACAACAGTTCTTATTTTCAGGTGATTATATACTAATGAAAGCATAACTCTAAATATTATATTACACTTCTGCCAATAGATCCCTCTGAACCCTACACACTGGACCTTTAATGAAAATAATTTATCAGGACTCGCCTCGTCTGTGCAACTGTTTGACTATAAAACATTGCAGTTATTGTTAAATGAATGCATGAACTGCACTGTCTCTACACAGGCAAGACAACATAGATATTTAGCATTTGCTATATGAAGAAATAATTTGAGGGAGAGCTGATTTGCTCACAATAGGACTTTTTAGTAGTAGTAGTAGTAGTGGTTGTAGTATTCGTGCAAACTGAAATACCTAAGCAACTGTTTGATGTACTGATATGCAATTTACTATAGACTGTCAAGGTTAGGTCTGCACTATTACCAGTAGGTCATGAGAAACTGTATGTGCGACATAAAAATAGCTCCCCTAATCAAAAAATTCACCCCAATCAGTGCCTCCTCAAGAGTAGTGCAATAGGTTGATGGATTAGCACAGGACAGTGATAAGGGCTAGAAGTATCTTGGCTACATAGATACATAGTGCATTTATAGTTCTCACATCCGCAGTAGATCTGGATGACTTGAATTTTCCGTGTTTGTTTGTATCCCTTGAATATTACAGTCTCAGCTTTATCATGGAACAGCGTCCTTTTGCTGTACACAACAACAAGGCTCAGCAAGTCATTTTTCCTGCTTAAAAGGATATTTGGCTATGATGCTTGGCTATGCATTGTGTGTGTATGTGTGTGTCTGTGTGTGTGTAGGGGGAATGAGAGTTTGATGAGAGTATGAGGAAGAGGGATAAGTGCAGGTAAATTGCTTAGCGGTCAGCAGAAGACCCATTTGTGTCCAAGCACACGCACCCACGCTCAACGGCACGTCCATCTGCCCTCATTGTAGTTGCCCTTCAGTAGATTGGTACGCTAATGGAGAATGCAAAGTGTGTGCGCTTGCAGTTCATTTAGAGTGAGCAGTCTTGCTGACACACTCTGTGCGGGTCTGACAACACCGCAGCCATCACTACAGTACCTCGACCTGAGAGCAAATCGAAAATGTCATCTGAAGGTTGTGATTTTACGAGAATGAATAGTTTAATGAGTCTTGATCCTGCTCTGGTGGGGAAAGTTGAAACAAGGGCAGGTGTAAAGATACTGTAGGCTCGAACAGCGGTTTGGACAACAAGTATCGTGATTGTGGCAAGCTTGATAAACAGTAATAAAACTGCAGTGAGTGTGGAGAAGACTGTCCTTGTTGTCCTTGTCTGAGACTCTTTCTATCTGTGCCCCTCTGATGGCTAGCCAGCTAGAAGATGAGAGCCTGGGACACAGGAGGATCAGACAGGGGATATTTAATACGCAACTCTCTCTGTTCTCCCCCATCTCTCTCTCACTCCTTCTCCCTCCTTTTCTCTATTTGTCTCTCTCCCCCTTCTTGTCGCTGTCTGTCTTTTTTTCTTCTTTCCTCTGGCTCCCCTTCCCTCTATTTGATTATAGTAGTCGGTGTGTGTGTGTGTGTGTGTGTGAGAGCGAGGCAGAGAGAATGAGAGACTGTATTTGTATGGCAGGTGCTCTGTGGATAAAAGAACAGAAGTTGTTGACGTTCCGTTGCTCTTCCGCTGACACACGTCTGCAGAAAGATGATAACATTGAGAACAAACTAATGAATTCACACACATGCAAACCTGCCCTTGAAAATATCCCTCGCTGACTTATTAGAATTTGAAAGATTTGCATTAACACAGCTTAGCCTCATGTTGGAGGACCTTTTCCTGTATGCAGCTTAACCCGTAAATATTCTGGCTTTTTCTTTTTCAGTGCCGCATTTGGTTTTCTATGTAATACGCTCCAGCAGTTTTCAGGCACAAGAGACATAGGCAATATTTCATGAAATTTTCTCTTACAGCTTCAGTGGGTTCAGAGAAGCAACATTCCTATGCAAAGCAAAGAACAGGTCAAACCTTGTTAGGTACGAAAGTTTAAATCCAGTTACAAGTACCCCGAAGGAATCAACTGCTTTGGAAAACCCCAGTATTCAAGACTGTTGTAGCTTGAGGCAGCTGTTAAAAATCACCTGAAAGTATCATGTTTCGTTCTCCTTCCCATTCAAGCTGCAGCCATTACGGGTGCTACAGATGGAGTGTCATGAAATTTACCTTATTTATTAAGTAGTGTTACAGTATTGGAGGTAGCCAATAAGAGTAAGTGGTCATGAATACCGCATATGTTTTGTAAGTAGCTCGTAAAACAACCTGATGTAGGGCAGATGGGACTGTGTTTTGTAAAGTTAAATGATTTAGAGAACTCTGAACAAGTGTTGGTGAATAAAATGTCACATATTGTTGCACAATTGATCTACAAGTTGATTACTGACATAAAACAATGGAACTAAAATCCACATATTACAAACGATAAAATAAAATGAACATACTGTCAGCAATATGTTTGTTTTAGAGGAAATCTTTTTTCACAGCAAAGTTGTCTAAGAATAGTTGTACAGTCAGAAGATTTGTATTATCTCTTTGCAGAGTTTTATGTTATCAGATTTAAAAAAGTGACCCACAAGCGACTGTTCACTGGTGAAATGAAAATGAACTCACATTTCACTGTAAAGAACAAGCATTGCAAGTCATTGAACACTGTGTACAACAAATAACATATGATTCAACCAGTCATCATGATGGTTTCAAATTAGCCTATTTTATGCTTCCCTTAGTTATCTTTCTTCCTTTGGTTATAGTTGCTGGTCTTTTGTCTGATGCTTCTCAGCAGATGCTTGTTATCCTTATTTGTTAATTGTTCATGCATCTTTCAGTGAATTCGCCCACAAATTTTAAAGGCTCACTGGCCAAAATGTAACAAGAATGGAACTGAATAGGCCTGTGGTAAATAGGCACAAATGAGGTATTTCTTTGTATGTACACTATACTGCATGTGATGAAGATGCTAATAACTAAACTCACAAAACTTCTCACAAATTGTACTACTACTAAAAAGTTTCAAATTGTTTACCCAAAATCCCAAATGAAATAGGTGAAAAGTTGCAATTTCGTTTGCTCTTGGACTGAAGCTGCTGCCTATTAACACAACTCTCTGACTCTATTTATTCTTCTCTTTTTGCTCTTGCTGTTCTGTACTGTACTCGCTCGTTCACACATACAGTATCGGCAAGGACATACAAGCCTTGCAGCAGGATTCACCAGAATCAAACGTTTGTGTTGGACAGACACTGGCTATTATTCACCCTGTTTTACAGCAACAAAAGAAATGACTGTAGGCTGCTGTCATTCTACCACTGATTTACCCCCAGTTTGGTCTTTATTCATGGTGGGATCCCAGTAAACATTTGGAATAACTTTCCTGTCAGCTATTGCAAGCTGGTTGAGGTTTCTTCAATATTAGCAATGTGTTGTTTGACTGGTAATATAGTTAACTTGCTTTTTAAGCTAGTTGCTGTGACAGGGAATTCCCTCTCTGATTGTTGTAGCGATCTTTTCAGAGATAAATCTTTCAACAGCTGTAACCGAACCGTTGGAGGGCTGAGATTCCAACCCTATTAGATGCTAGAAAGTTTTTATCGACCCATCCAGGATGTTTTCCTGATTTGGCTCCTGGCAGGAAACGGCAGAGGAGAGTGTTTATGATTTGATGGAAATAGGTTGAGAGAATTGTTGTGAGCGATGCAAACCCAATTTAGATCGACTCCCTTTGACCCAACTCAAAAACAGATAATGCACTGGAAAAAGCAGGGTGCCAGAAAACAAGGGTCAAAGTGAAAGTTGAAAGTTTGCTCTGCTACAGTTGTGATCTTAGGTAATGTCATAATAACAAACATGAGTTAAAGTGGTGTGTGAATGTGTGAGGGTGTGGGAAATTAATGGCCTGCGATCTTTCATTACCCTCCCACTGTTAGCCTGGTTTCTGGAGCTGAATATAAATGAAGGACAATAATAAAGAGCGAGAGAGAGCGAGCATAGCTAGAGTCCAACAGCACTGTTGAATAGTGTGTTGCTAATCAAATGTCTTACCTTGCACTGCCCTCTACAGGTGTAAACGTTTAATTGCTGCAAATTTGAAGTTTGGGAAGGTCAGAGTTTGTCAACCTGCAAGACTTTCAGTGTGCCTGAAAGACCTGCTCACTTTGTTTTACAGTGGCTGCAGGTTGGTTTTCCATTATCAGTTCATCTGAAGAGACGGTGACTGATTTTTAATTTGGTCTGTAATGTCAGAAAATACCCAGAATTCCCATTTCAGTTTCCAAGAGTTCAAGAGCTGATATCACCTTGCTCCACAAACACAAACAAAAAATATTTGTTGTAAATATTAAAGAAGACTGGAAAGAAATTACAGTTTCTGAGCTGGAAACAGAGAATTGTTGGTATTTTTTACTTAAACACAATAATGAAGCATTTATTAGATAAATCAGTTGTTCTAATGATAGTTTGTGTGAAAGATTTCAGAAAATGTAAGCATTTATACCATCTGACAACAGAACAAGTCTCATATTCAGGAGCTTATTTTGAAAGATATGTGTTCTCATTTGGGACAAAATCAAGCTTTTCAAAGATTTGTTAAATTAAAAACTGCACAATCAATCATTTATTTCGACTTGAAAGGCAACAGGTTCTGCTTTCTTTGGAAGGACATTGTAAAATGAGTTATGAATCATTTCAGATCCTTGATTTACTGGCACCATTTATCACATCATCATACCATTTATCTATTGCTCTTTCACCGATTCACTTTAGCACTTACTCTCGCAATCAGCTGTCACATGAACATGAGATATGTCCATAATACTGAAACCGGTGTTGAAATAAAAGCATTTATCTTAATTCCAGTAAAGCTGCTGTTCGTCTGTACAAAAATAATTTATTGCGTCGTGATTCCTCAAAAGACAAAACCTCTTTGATCTCTTTGTATCCTCTGATTGTGTGCACTTGCTAAAGAAAACTGTTCATTAGCAGGTCTCTGTAGTTTACACCGAAAGGACTCGGCCTCAGTAGAATGAATCTGGTTTTGTCCCACATCGCAGTATTAAAAATATCCTCAAAAGCTAATGATCTATGCAAATGGATCTCTTATTTCACTTATCTAATTGGAAACACACTAGCCAATTTTGAGCACCATTTGTCAATGACCTCCTCTGTGTCTCCTTTGTTGCTCATGTTCACACACACACACACACATACATATTCACACGCACACACTCCCCCCCTCTTCTCCTTAGACATTTTAATCAGTTTTGAGAGGAATAATTGCCCAGGTAGACATCTAAATATGGAGGTATTTCAATTACTTGGTGTGTCTGGCTTCAGGCAAGCTACGGCTCACAGAGACTAATCAACTAAGACTGATTAACCCAACGTTTTATTACAGTCTGGGTGTGTGCATGTGTCTGCGCACGTGTGTGAGGGTGTCTCCATCTACCGTAGATTAGAATTCAGGCAGGTGAATGTCCATCATCATATTAAGACCTCGTGGGAGGCGTTACAGCCGTCACTTCCTCATGTACAGGAGACATAAACAGTTTAGGCTAAAAAAAGCTCCTGTGGTTCATCAGCGATTTCTCTTCCTGACGGAGCCTCACTGCCCTTACAAAACCTTTTCAGGTGATAAGTGGATGAAGGGAGGGGAGAAGAAGAGGAACTTTTCGGGAAGAGGCTTCGTAGGCTTACCACTGGCCTGCTAATTATATCACAGAGACTCTCAGTTTCCAAGCAAAAGGCTCGACTCATTCACTCTGTTGGATGCAGATTGTACTGAGCTCATATGCGATTAACAATGAAGTGACAGCAGCTGTCATATGAAGAGCTCGATGATGAGTTTGTTGTTTTCCCAGCTTTTATACCCAGAGAAGCGTCCCAGTGTTTCTGGTTAGGAAACGAGCAGGTCAAAATACATCTAAATGACATAAAGATGCACACAGAGAGGTGTGGTGTCAGATATTGTTTTGCACTGGAGACAGTTTGAATCCCAGAGATGCAGTTTGTGCTCAGTGTCATCTTTTTATTTTGGAGGCAGGACAATCTAAATAAGGTGTGAAATAAACCTTTTACACCCCGGAAATCACCCTTTGCAACCTCGGACTGAAGCGAGCACTCACGTCCCGAAAAACACTGACAAGTCCAAATGCTAATATTAGCTACTTTACTCTAGAATCGTTGGAGCATTATTCATCAGGGAGAGCAAAGTTATGGCTTTGCTGCTCTGCTTTCTGTCTTTTTAAAAATAAAATCTGTCGTTCTAAAGTAAATATGATCTGGTGATCATATTTAAGCAGCCTAATTACAGTTTTTTCCACACACCTCCTGCCAATTGTGTATTTATCCAAGTTTGTTCCCCCATTTTATCATCCAGGCGCCAAGCATCAAAAGCAAGTTAAACATCACATTTGCTGTTATGTTGCATGCGTTCTGTGAAGGGCTCGTTAGTGTAGCTCCTCGACTGCACAAACAGTCGAATTGTGTGTCTGCATGAAAAATGACTGACTGGACAAGTACAGGTGCCAGTGAGAAAAGCAGGAGAGGAAACTGCCAATTACAGCCGTCAATCAGCACCCACAAGGGAGACATTAATTCCTTAATAAACCTTAACATCTTATTAATAGAAGAATGATGGCCACCGGCACAGCTATTGAAAGGCTGATTTTAGTGATCAAGACCATAATGACTCATTGAAAAAACTAAAGAGGAAGAAGGTGATTTTTATGATTCAGTTGCAGTCAGAGATTTTCTTGCTGCCAGCATTTACCAGCCATTGGCAGCATTGCAATTTAAAGTACTGGTAGGTATTGAAATTGGGGGGATGCCTGGCTGCTATCATTTTTAGCCATGGGTCCTTGGTTGCTTCAGTTGGATTTAAGTGGAATAATTTCACAGTCCCATGTCATTGCCATGATAATCGTAGCAGGACAAGCAGCAAAGCACTGAAAGGTTCAAACATTTTTCACAGGTGAACCACAAATGATCCTCAAACCAAGACTTGCAAAAGTCATTGGATAGATTTTACATTTTCAGAACCATTTGCCTATTACAGTCAGTTGAATTCACTGGCACAGTTGATTATATCTCAGCAACTGTTTGTAGTATTGACACCAAACATGGTGTGTAAACTTAGCACCCCTTCCTGAGCACCCTAGGGGGCTCTGCCATGGCCAGCTATCAGTCCTTACAGCTGTGCTTTTAACACAATCTAATGAAGTTCCAATGTTTCTAATGCTGACCTGCTTGGCCTTCTAACCACTACTGGGCATTTTTTTTAAAATATAGTATAGTCTATTTGTTCTACAGTAAAAAAAATAAAAAAATAAAAAATAGAAATCTATTGTAAGAGACAAATCCTAAAAGATCTTTCATATCTTACTAAGACTTAAATTATTTACTTAATTAAACCAAAAAATAAACAAGTGTGAAAAGGTTTTCTATTCAGGCATATAAAGAGGTTAGTTAGCACTGTTGATTAATTAAGGTAAATGAAGCTACAGTTTTTCTCTCATACTATTTAACTCTGGACTATAAAAATGATAATAAAAATCTTGTGCCCTTCTCCTGTTTTGTAGGACTTATTTCAGTGTTGAAGTGTTCATTTTTTTGACAAAAAACAGTAATTGTAACTACTTTTGGCTTAACCACAGACACTAAGTCACTTTAAATAAAAAAAATTCTATAAAGCTCTTAGTAACTTACAAATTTCAGAATGGGAGTTGTGTAATTCTTATTTTAATAGTGTCGCTACATTTCATTTGAAGCAGGTTCATGCTGACATATAATCTAAAGTGAAATGCTGGTCAAACTTGGGCTTTATGTAACCAAGAAGTTTAGAAAACTCACTTCTCCACCAAATTTAGCCCACCGCAGTTTTACAGTACAATAGACTCTAAGACATCATCTTACTTTCCAGTCGCCAAATGAGTTCATACAGGGTTACAATCAATGCAACAGTGAAGTAGGCTAAAATTTATGTTACCATTATTAGAAGCGACTGCAACAGTAATAAGATCACAGGTCAGTGCCTTACAATATTCCTGGAATCATAGAGCCGTCATGTCTGAGCACAGATTTGAGAAAGAAGCTAAGTTAAAGGGGAGATTTTTTTTTTTTTTGTTTATTTGCAATATATTGATCTTACTTTTCTGTCTTGCTATATGACAGATATTCCAGTGCTTTATGGAATAGATAGTGACAGATAGGTGTGACCAGCCTTGATCTCTCACTCTTTCATCCTTGATTTGACTCTCTGACTGCAGACTGTGTTTGAGGGTTTACTGGCCTGAATATGTCACTGTATTTTGGAATTTATGTAGCGCATTAATTTTTCATGCCCATAAATGCATCCAAAACACTGGGTAGTATAATACCCTTTGTAAATTCTCTATAGAATACCAGCTGTGGAGTAATTCACATTTAATGACAATTTTTCTCAATTATGTTCTTTCTACTTTACTGTACCGGCTGCATTAAATGACAGCGATTGATGGTAGTAAGTTTGAGCAACAGGGAATCCACTTTGGGACTTTCAATGAGAACTCCGTTTGCGACAGCATTTTCTATTGTCGTTTTGTGTAGTCTCACAAAAAATGTGCTCTCCCCAAGGCTCAGCGGTGATACTGTAGCTCTAGGTCTCATTTTGACTGTGAGAGCCATTAATCACATGACAGAAAGATCAAGCCCTCTGTAAACCTCTCTGTCTCCGCCAACTTCAGTTTTACTTTACTCTCCATCTCCTGGTTCCTTTCTGTCTGGGACTGAGCCACAGACACAGAGACAGACTCATGTACATAATAACAATATTTTAAAGACAAAATGAACTGCTCGATATTTCTCCATCTCCCCACTCAGTCACTTGAAGAGCATTTCCAGCTTTAATAACAGGGCGTGTCATCTAATGTGGAGTCAAGGATGAAGAAGGCAAATGGACTTTCTACTGTCCACGTCCAAGTTTTTTTCAAGTTTTATCTGCCCAAGAAGAAGGACAGCATCCGTTGTTTTAGCAAGTGCCCCAAAATAAAGTGACAAAGCCCAAAAAGCAGCTGTAGGTATTATGACTTCTGTTTGCTGGGAGAAAAGCAGGAAGATGTATGAGGTTTTATATAGTTCTCAGAAAGAGGAGGTCAGGGTGGTTAGACGGTAAAACCATGACTCTTTTGTGAGTCATGATTTGAGTTGTCATTTCCTACAGAAGGACAATGTTGGTTTCTTTTTAGCGCTATATCAGTCAGCTAATACTATTGGCCGATACTGGCCTATAACAGATATATTAGTATCAAAGTATGTGTTGCCTGTTATGTGACAATCCAAAAATTTTGTGAAACATTTTAATACAACACAGTGCAAAAAAATTACTTGGGATATTCAGAAACTGTGTCATCACACCAGCGGAGCGAGCTACGACTCTGTTGTTTACAATACTTTCAGCTCTCTCTGCAGCACATGTAGCAGAGTATGAATCGCAGCTGAGCAGATGGTGCTGTGGAGTCAAGTTTTGTCTTTATGATAAGTTACTAGCCATTGAAATAAATTGCTATAAAGTTATTTCCCCTTAATTTCCACCTTTTAACATATAAAATTACTCTATTTGAACCCAAAACATGCTTTTTCTCTAACCAGAACTAAGTCATTTTTGCAGTCATTTGGTTACCATGCTGATGCGGCTGTCAGACTAGAAAATGCTTATGTGCTTTGTTGTGGAATGACGGTAAAAATGACAAATATAGAAATTTCTTAGGAAGGCTTTTTGCAATTCTTATGGCTCAGTATCTGTCTGATTAAGGTCCTCTCTTTTGTCTTTTATTTAAGACCTTAATGCCACTTGGAATCATTTTTTTTATCTAGACTGACCAGAAGTGACTTTAATTTGATTGGATTGGACACATCTTTCCAATACATGAGCAGCTTTGGGCAGTTAGGTCAGGATCTGATCCAGCAACAGTCCATGATATCGCACTGAATCATCCCTAGTCTTCTTTAAAATCATCATTTTCTTCATCAAATCTCAACTTCACGTTTAAGAAGGCTCGCAGGGTTATGTTCTGTTGCACACACTGCACTGTGATGAGAAGTTGAAAGCTAAATCAGATCTACATCCCCTGTGACAATGCCAAATCCAAGTCCAAAATAATCCACATGCCAACCAAAATGCATCATCATTATTCCATTCCTATTTTGATTTGACTTTTTCATTTTTGTTTAGCTCTAGTTCTTTAGAGAGTGTGTCTGTCTGTGCTATGATGTCAGTGTGCCAGATGTGACAGCAGTATATCCCATCCCAACTGAAATGCTCCCCACTGCACTGGATTGCATATGCTATACATGTTATAGCCAGATTTCACCTCCAGGCAGTGTGTTTGTGTCTGCACGTGTGTTGACTGTTCACTCAAGGGAGATTGCCACATCTGTGAGTTTGTCCACAGTAGCTGCTGGGTCAGATGCTTTGCCTCGCTGTCGTCACAGATTTCCTCCACTCTTCTGTTTGTCTTTTCTCGCCTTCTTCTTCTCCTTAATTTGTCCTTCATTTCCCCTCTGCTACTTCTTTTGATTTGCCATTTGTTTTCAGATGTTTGTCCTTGCTATTCTCCTGGTTGCTGTTATTTCCATCTCTGACCATTCTGTCTCCCCCCTTCACTCTTCCCATCTCATCTCCCAATTTGTTCCTCTCATCAGTCTTTTGTGTGTCACACCCCCTTCCTTGTTAACCTACTAGTAGTACTCCTCCATCCTCTCCCCTGTTTCCATTTCTTACCCCCCACCCCCTTTCTCCCTATACCCAGTCCCATCTCTGACCCAATTAAGCATGGGGAGGGACACAGCAGTACGAGAGTGACGGAGGTAAGGCGAGAAAGAGAGCGAGGACAGGCAGGGAGTGGAGACAGTTTGAGATTCAGGAGCTGGAAAACCAGAGAGAGTCACAAAACAATTGCCATCAACCTGCCAGGACACGCACGGCGAATTGTCCGAACTTCACCTGGAACTTAAACAACCTCTGACAGCGTCAGAGGAGGCGGGGGTGTAGGAGAGGAGCAAGTCGACGTTCCTGCTGCCAGACTCTTACCGCTCTCAAAGAAGAAACGAGGAGAATAACAATCTACCTTCAGTGAAGAAAGCGGGTGGGGAGCTGTGTGGAGTTAGGATGGCCGAACACCGGCATATAGAGGGAGACTGAAAGGAGGGACCGAGGAGACGAAAGCAGTGCATCCCTGGTTGGAAGCCGAGGGGGGGGGGGGACGTGGTTGCCCCGAGGCAAGAGAAAGATTTTTGTTGAAAGGAACGGAGAGAGAGGAAGGGGGGAAAGGATGCATCTGTTCTTTCATGACAAGTGGGAGGTGGAGGGGCTGCAGACTGTGGGCATCCTCCTGGTGGTCTGCAGCTCCCTCAAACTGATGCACTTTCTAGGGCTTATCGACCTCTCCGTGCAAGGTAAGAGAAATGGTAAGAAAGCAAGAGGGGTGTCGAATGAATCAAAATGACAAATATGGTGAGGGGACAGTAGGAAGAAATCACTCAGCAGGAAAGAGGGTCTCTAGACGTGCATTTGTGTGTGTGTCTGTGGTTGTTCGAGTAGTTTCGGCTTAATTTAAACAGCTGTCATGATAGCCTCACCTTATTATGGACCTTCCTGTGTAGAGACTGTGTGTGTGTGTATGTGTGCATTGCTGTGTGTATGGTTTTGCGTGAGACTGAAATAGTATGTAGAGTGTATCTTCAGTGCCTCTCGATTTCACATGCACGAGCAGAATGTTAAACTGCAACCCATTCATCTTGGAATAATCTGAGATTCATCACCCAATACTTTATACATTTGTCTCGAAGAATTTTAACACGCAGTGACTTCACATGTCTTTTTTGATGGGATGACAGTGTGCTTCTTAAAATAGTTTATTCAGATCAGTTTGCTGATCATGACGAGCTTTACAGTGACCTCTGTGTTTCTGGAAGGAACCCTCCAAGGTGGGAAAAAGCAACCCTGGTGGCCTCATGGGGGATGTCTGAGCAGGGCTATGACACACAATTAAGCGTTTGAGCCAGGATGTTAGAATTATGTGGAATATTTCTTACCCACAATAGTCTCATAGCCAGATCTGCCTCCACATCACTGTGTCGGCTCTGGAGAATACAACCACAGTGCCACCAGGACACCCTGAGGCCCCACATTTTTAACAGACTGGAGGCATGCCGTTTAGAAGATTTAAGTTTTTGCCAGACAGCAAAGCTCTAAGAAAAAGAAGCACGATGGGAAATTCCTCTGCTGCACAGATTCTGAGTATTCATTTCCTTTTTTTTGCCTCTTGTGAGCCTCCCTCACTTTCTAGTGCAATATTACCTAGCTGTATACAGCTAAGAGGAAACATAGGCAATGAATGGCTTAAAGTAAGTGTCCAAGGACTCATTTAAAACCACACTGAAATAGCAGCATGCATATAATTTAATGCTAAAGTTTAGTTCTCCTACTCTCATGACTAGGTGTCAGAGGGGCCTGGAGACAGTAGATAAAAGTTTCAGACCTGCACAGACACTCTGTATCTCCATCAGCAGCAATAGTGTCTCACCGTGGCTTTAAACTGTAATATGTTTGCTGCTTCCACTCCAGTTGAGGGATTACATGGTTTCTGCTTCCTTGAGAAAATCCTCACATCTCTTGAGTTCATGAAAAACAAAGTTTCTTCAAAAGTCACTGGATATTGCCGAGAAATGCGTTGTCATTAGGCTAAAAATAGAGCTGTTTTTTTGTTATTTCCTGATGAGTTGTGATGGTCTGTCAGTGTAGCCTGGAGGAAACTATTGAACCCTAATTGCACAGTCACTGCAGGGTGTGCTGGATAAGAGTGCCATAATGCTGCACAACCACTGAAGAACACTGAAAGAAAGGATGCAGTTTTTACTTTCTCCCCTCCTTAGGCCAGAAAGAATTTATAGTCTCATTCTCAGTGCCACTCAAAAAACAATTTTAACTTCAAAGGCTGGAGAACAAATTGATCACATGTTACTTCAGTAGCGTAGGAGTGCAGTAACCTACTTGTTTTTGACAAAGGACTCTTTCAACCACAGCATTCTGTTAATATTAGATACAATTTCAGGATTAAGCACTGCATCGTTCTGAATTCTAAGCAGGTAGGTAGGTAGATAGGTAGATAGGTAGATAGGTAGATAGATAGATAGATAGATAGATAGATAGATAGATAGATAGATAGATAGATAGATAGATAGATAGATAGATAGATAGACAGATAGACAGATAGATAAGCATATTCAGGTTAATTCCTCAGAGACCAAATATCTCTACTCCAAAAGAGACTTGGACAGCTGAAGCACATTTTCTCAGACATCACAACAAGCAAAAAACTTCAACACAAGCAAAGCACAAAATTACAGAGCAGTAAACAGAAGAGGTGGAGAGAGGGCTGTGAGATAGGGACAGAGGAAAAGATGTCTCAGTCCTAAAACAACAAATGTCTAATTACTGACAGTTTCTGCCAGATTCGGCTTTCATTGTTTTTCCAAGTATTTCAAGCTCAGTGTTGCATGCAGAGCTTAGGCAGTAGAAGTCATGATGTTCATTTGTTTTTAATGGTTCAGTGTTGAAGCCTTTATAAAATCAGTAGAACAACTGCTATTAAATTGTTACAATTTGTAGTGCTACCCAAGAGTCTCCTAAGTTAGCGTTTGTTGTGTTGATATGCTTATTTCAAGTGTCTACGTCTTATGTGCAGGTGCTATATTGATCTATTTTGATTTTACTTGTGGTTCCATATTTCTTTGCTACGTCATAAGTCTCTCCTACAGGATCTTGCAAACTGCAGTTCTCTGACACCTGTAGTTGCTGTTTATATAGATTATTTATCAGCAAAACATATGAGGAACAATAAAATGCAATGCATTGTTACAGTATATCAACAATTTGCAGGCAGACGATGAAACAACCTCATCTTGAGGTCCATTTCTGGAAGTTTCTGGAGGTAAAAAGCAGAAATGGTGAACTATGGCAGGAAATTTATTTCAGGTGTACAGGAGCAATAGTACAATTTGCTACATAATTAGTCTCCTGTGTTTTATTGCAGAAGGATGCTGATTAATTTTTGTACATCTGACTGAGATGAGTATTATTCACTTTTGTATTGTGCTAAGCTGCTGCGTTCATATGGAAAAAGGATAATTTATTTACTCAAACAGAGACCCTGGGGCAGAGGGTTGGACCAGTGCCAGACAGCTAATGGATGAATCTGGTATCCACAGGACGATGTGCTCTGCCTGTTCTGGTTGCAAGTGATTCCAGAGCCACAGGTCAGCGAGGGCCAGAGTCCCTCTGTGGAGGAAACAGGGTGACACATCACAGACGCTAGACAGTCAGTGGAAGTGCTGTGGTTCTGTTGCTTTTCACCCCATCATGGCCTTCATCCCTCAGGTTGCTGGGGTCCTTCGAAAAGGGGTGAAAGGACTGTTACCATGGAAACTAAGAGGCAAGAGTAAGTACACGGGAGTCTGAGAGCAGATGAGCTTCATTTCTTATTATATTTGGTTTTCATCATGATTCTGTAACGCATCAAAATAAGCATCATGAAGTTTGTTTCCTTTGGGATGAACTTGTGCCATGGTGGTGGATGCATAGGGGCTCTGGTTGAGTTTAATTAATTTCTTTTATTGACATGAAGTGAAAAGTTATTGTTTTTTATTGTGATTGTGGATTTAAACAGTTTGATTTGAATTGATACTCTCTGCCGATAATCCAACAGTGTACTGGGTGTGGTATTGTGGTACGAGATTCAGTCTGATTAGGGAAACTGTGTGTTTCTAGGGGTCGAGCTGTGCTGCTGTTGTGTGCTAATATCTGCTGTTTGAAGTGGTACATGTGGTCTCCCTTCGCTCAGCCAAGTCAGCAGGCAGTTGAGCAAGTTTGACTAAACAGCATGAATCCATCTGTGGTTGCAATTGTCTGTTGCATGTAGTGTGTGTTTAGATTCACGGGCATGTGTGTGTAAAAGAAGTAAGAGACTTGCACTCGTGTGTGTATCTAACCCTTGTGATATGGTTGGCGATTGCAGGTAATCCTTCCACCAGCCAAAGCAAAAAAACCATAAAGCAGCGATTCCTCAAGCTGCTGCCATGCTGCAAGCCTTCGACAACCCCCTCTATCAGTCAAAGCAAGTGCTCTTTCACTCTATACATCTTTCTTCTTCCAGCCTCTTTAGTGAATTGACGAGATTCACACAGACACTTGTGTGGAGACAGTTACGCACTCACCCAAATGTTCAGGCTACACATAAATCCAGATACAGCCCTCCACAAACGCTAAAACCCTCTGGTATTGTGGCTAATGGGTCAGACCTGTTTTTGTATTTTGTGATTTGAAGCGTGCGCTGCGCCCCTGGGCAATGAAACATGTGCATCTGTTTATGAGTGTGTATGAGTGTGTGTGTATATATTTTAGCAGGAGATCCCAAGGTGATGCAAATTAAAGTCAGGTCAGAGCTAGTAGGTACTGGTTTAACAAACTCATACAGCTGAAATATGAATGGATTAATAAACATCTGTCAGTGGTTGTTTTTACAACTTTTAAAATGTCTCTTCTTTATCTTTTTCATTAATGACAAACCTCTTCTCTCACTTCCTCAGTGCAGACCTCTTCCCAGTTTTGCTAGTGGGTTTGAACTTGAGCTTTCACGCAAGACATTCAGCCACTGTATACATGTCATAGACTATACAGTCAACGATACATATACAGGGGGTCCTCGACTTACGTTGAAGTTCCGTTCCTATGGTGTGGCGTAAGTCAATTTTCGCCGTAAGTCGGAACTCTGGTGAAAATGTAAAGAAAGCCGTTATGTGCATCACCATATCAATTAATCCAAGCAACCGGCCGATGTTCATCTGTGTTTCGCCCTGTTCCGAGCATTTTATTACATCCAGTTTCACTTCCATGAAACGGCTTTCCTTTTCTTCGAAGTATCAGAAGAGTCTGACTTACGCTTGCGGGCAGAATGAAGTTAGTGAATGTAGCATAATCCAATGTGGCGGCAAATGTAAACAAAGCTGTCTTATCGTGCCACGTGGCTACTGTACATACAGTATTCATCCGCTCGCCATGTGACGACGTATTCGTCTGCTCCGCTCACCAACTACTTCCAATGAACCAACAACAAAATGCCAGACGTTAAACCGGGGACCGGCCTGGAATCAGTTCTGACCTAACGGCGAAACAACATAAGTCGAAGACATCGTAAACCGAGGACCTCCTGTATTGCTGTTTTATGAATTGCTTTATGATATGTATTACTAGAGTGTATTAAAAGATGAGTGAGAATTGCTTGATCTAAACTATGAACAGAAAATTACATTAATTTATGTTCTCATCTAACTTAAATGATGACTAAAACTGTTGTAATTTGTACTTATCTTGCTCTATGTATGACTTATACTATGCGATGAGCTCAATATCAGTTTGATAACTTCAGTGAGATATCTGGGCCAGGTCATGGCTGCCCTGGGATTTCAGATGGTGGAATGATCATAATTGCTTACTAACATTTGTATGTCCCTCACAGACAGCGTGGAAGATGACTTTGAGTTATCCACTGTGTGCCATCGCCCAGAAAGCATGGACAAGCTGCAGGAGCAGACTAAGTTCACCAAGAAGGAGCTGCAAGTCCTCTACAGGGGATTCAAGAATGTAGGTCTGATGAAAGAAGACAGGAAGAAGAGGGTGCAGCTAAAATCTAGTTGTACTTTCATCATGTTGGGGGTTTAAAGCGATATCAGTTTGGAGTTAGTTGAAGTTACCACATTGTTATTTACGTATTCTTTGCTAGTTTTCTCATTTAATTGTTGTATCACAGGAGTGTCCAAGCGGTGTGGTGAATGAGGAGAACTTTAAGACCATTTACTCCCAGTTTTTTCCTCAGGGAGGTGAGTTCTCCTACGTCTGAAACTGGAAAGGTCCAATACTTTAATTGAAACCATTTTTTCTCTCTTTATTTACTGAATAAATTTAGAGACAAGTGTAAGTAACAGAATGACATTGCAAGGCTGTATAGCACTTCATCATCACAGTGAAATAAATATAATTAACTCATTACAAATCCTTTAGGCTGTATGTGCACTGTGGAAAGCAATTTTTCATTTCATGATATTTCAGTTGATAAAAATGTAAACTGCTTCCCTCCAGCTGTATTTGAAATTATTTTTATAGCTGGACTATATTTAGATGCTGCTAATCCTAGCTGTTCAAAGACTTTGCTTCATGTTTTGAGGGCACGTGGGTTACTGTAAACCTCTACCTTTGCAGACTCAAGTATGTATGCACATTTCCTGTTTGAAGCATTCGACACTAACAAGAACGGCTCGGTTAGTTTCGAGGTGAGCTCTATTCTTATAACAACTCCTTTTGAGAGATAAAAGCAAATATGTGCTTCTCTGAATTGTGCCATCACAGCTGCAGCCACACAAATATGTATTGCCTCTTTATATCTGCCTGCAGTGGCTGTGATAAAGATTTGACTTCATTTACTGTGTCAAGATTTAAGCAAAACAAAACAGAATATCATCCCCCTTTTATGTTAGGACTTTGTATTTGGCCTGTCTATCATCCTGAGAGGGACCATTAATGACCGGCTAAACTGGGCATTCAACCTCTATGACCTGAACAAGGACGGCTGCATCACCAAAGAGGTAACACACACACTTAGCACACGTTTCACTGGGCGTAGGCTGCTCTGAATTACTTGCAGTCAGGGGTTTGTAGCAGAGATGCAGCTCTTAATGATGAGTCACCACGATTTTTGAGAGGATGTGGAGGGTTTGGCAACCTTTTGACCGATGTCAGTATGTCAAACATACCCTGTGGTTTCTATGATCTCATATAGCAGTGACCAAAAAAATATATATTTTTGACTGTGAGTGAAATAAAAGGATCACATCTTATTTATCTGGCAATGTTTTTTTGTTTTTTTTAAAGTGCATAATATGTCTCATCTGAGTTAGTTTCTTTGTCAAACCAAGCAAAAAAATGTATCGTGCAAAAAATATTGAATGAAAGACCAACCCATCTGTGATTATTCTCACATCCTGAGTGCTGTTTTCTTCCTCTTCACTTTGTAGGAGATGCTGGACATCATGAAGTCCATCTATGACATGATGGGGAAATACACGTACCCCACAATGCAAGATGATGCTCCAAGAGAACATGTGGAGAGCTTTTTCCAGGTCAAACGCAACAATCTTTCTTTTAACCCCTCATTTAATGATTGTTTTAAGCCACAGAAAACAAAATGTTCTTTCATGAATTAAAATAATTGATAACTTGTGCTTGTCAAGTAAATGTCTGGCTGCTGTATTTTTGCTTTCAGAAAATGGACCGGAATAAAGATGGCGTGGTCACCATTGAGGAGTTCATCGAGTCATGCAAAAAGGTAGGGAGGAACAGTGGATTTTGAAATTCCTCAAGGAATTGCTAAACATAAAAAAAAGTTTATTTTGCACACTCACCACATTAACCATCCAGCTACAACTAGGAGACAGTTAGCTTAGTGTAGCATAAACACTGAATGTCAGGGGAAATGGCTTGTCTGCTTCTATCGTGGAAAGATTTCCAGGGACTCCAGGAAATCAGTGCAAGTGGTCAAGTAATATTTAGCATTTAGCATGCCGTTCCTCACCCGTTAATATTTTGCATCTGTGTTTCTGTGTAGATAAAACAATCAGTGTTAATTACTGAGCTTTAGAGGTCATGCTCGGTGAATTATTTCCTCCTGTCTTGGTTCCAGCTGCATATTTAGTGGACAGATGTGAGACAGTTTGAGTAATTGTATTAGTAAAAAAAATGCAAATGATCTGATTGCATCTTCTTAAATTTAAATGTTTTCTGGTTTCTTTACTCCTCTGTGACAGTGAACTCAACATCTTCATACAACATAAAATGTTTGAAGTTGCCATCTTGGGATGTAGGAAACACTTACTGACATTTTTCACCATTTTCTGACAATTTGTAGATCAAATAACTAATCAGTCAATTGAGAAAATAACTGATAGACTAACAGGCAATGATAGTAATTGTTAGTTGCAGCCCTAGTAACAATCTCCGCAAATAACTCTCAGCAAGAAAGAAAATTGCTGCAAAAATTAAACCTACTGCATGTGTTTCACCCCCATGTTCTCCATTGTGAATCATTTGTATTATACATGGACAGAAATGACAGTGTCTCCTCATCCAAACCTTGTTTCTGTTTAGGATGAGAACATCATGCAGTCCATGCAGCTGTTTGACAACGTCATCTAAGAAGCTGGACCAGTGAGGACACTGGCACCAGGGAGGGGAGTGTGTGTGAAGAGGAACCAGGGTTGAAGTAGAGAGAATGAGTTTGTGAGTGAGTGTGTATGTGTGTGAGAGAGTGTGGTCGTCTTCTGACTTGCAAGCTTGTGTCTCTGTTGGGAGCTGTGAGTCCTGAGGGCACCATGAGGCCCTCTTCCTCTACCTGGATGCCCAGTGGCATTTGTCCAAGCAACAATGGAGTTTTCCCAACTCCCATCCTCATCATGTCGAACCTTAGTTTATTCCCAGAGACACAGAGAAAGAAGGCGAGCAGTGGGCTAACAGCCGCTGGCACTCCCAACACACCCCACCTGTTTTATTTGAACTCTTATTTATTACTATTACCAACGGAGGAACTATCGCAGCCTCTAAATGGCTGAACTCAGAGGGAGGAGGTTGCCCCGAAACCTTGGTCTAAGATCACATTTCCCCCTTTTCTCTGTGATGGCTGTGATTTGGATTCACGAATCTAAACCTGCCTCTGTATATGTGGGTAACACCTCGCTGGAGCCCCGGCCATAAAAATAGAAATGAATCTATGGCCACCTGGTGGACGAGAGAGAAAAAGACACTTTCTGAGGGAACAACTAGGAAATTGGAGATCCAAGTGGTCCCGTTTTACAGACGGAGGTTCGAACGCGTTGTTTTCCATGAGGAACTGATTTCAATATCGCATGATGATGTCACTAATATATAATTATGTATTTACAGAGATACTCCAAAGTCTGCTCGTCTGTCTGCTGTTCCTAGTCATTCACAGGTGCCTCACCCTTTGTGTATGTGTGTGTGCATGTGTAACAGAAAGATGTCATCTATCTTACCTACGTAAGACTTTAGTGGGGCGACACCCACCTCCATTCATGGGATTCTGGTAGAATAATTCCTGGCCTTCCAAACTATTACAGTCCTAGCAGTAGTTGTCTATTGACTGTTGTACATTTTCTAGCATTCCCAGTGGTGTCATATTAGACAGTACAGCGTGGGGATTGCACTGTAGCTGTTGAGCTTCTCTCAACACGGTACCGGCATACCACAGTCTGTCAATATTCATTTAATGGGAATTTATTAGATTGCAGATCGTATTTGTGAACTTCTTGTAATCGGAAATGTCATGTGGTTGTAGCAGGTTCTGCCACTTCAAAAGAAAAATCTCAAAAAATCCCTGTTGCATTAAATTAGGCTAATTCAATTTCAAACAGGTATAGAATGTGTGCGTGCATCATTAGTGAGAGACATGGTTTATTTGCGTTGGTTTTATTTTTTCTATGGCCCTCACAGTCCCTGCCCCCATTCCTTACTCTCCCTCTCTCTGCAACACCAAAGAGGAGATACAAATGGAAGAGGTACTCTAAGAGAAAAAGCCCACCTGTGGGTGAAGAGAGGGGGAGATACTGTGTAGTGAGTTGGACAAGGGGCAATCAGAGATAATCATATAGACTGGCTATGTGGTTTCTGCACATTGTCCATATAGAAATGTCATTTTAGGTTGTTAACCAACATACAAGGCCCTAATGAATGACTTACTTTAGAACAATTTGCAACCACGTATTCATTCTTTTCACACTCGAACTACTCTTAGATCTATGATGATGTTCGTACGAGAGACCTTCATGCCGTAATTACATCGGCTGTTGTGTCTTTCAAATGAATAGCAATAATGTTTTCGACAACAGAACCTTTCCTGTCATCCGACCTCTCATTCCTCTCAGAGCACAGTGTAAGGGCACAGGACAGCCCTGATGAAAATATGCACTTCCAACCCTGCAATTTCTTCCGTTTCTGTTGTGCATTTTTTATGTTCTAGAGGAAAAAAGCAGTTTGGCTCTGATTGTTCCTGCCCACAATTTTTCTTTTTGTTATTTTCTCGACCACAAGTAAAACCTGTCTATACCCGCATGTACTGTGTCTAGAACAATGAAAACCTACTAACCCGTTGTACTGACTGTCTAGTTAGCTAGCATCAACTGGTTGCATTACATATTCAAAATGTGTATATTTTGTACAGAGACAATAAAAATCACAGTTACTATGCAAAACTGCACTGGAGTTTGAATTTAGAACATTATACATAATAGCCTTTAATGAAATAAGACTCCTTTCAGCAAGATAACATAGAAAGTATCAGTCAGTTTCCATATTTTTACATTATAACTCATCAAGACGATGTCAACAAGAAATGGTTCATAATTTAAATATACATAATTATACATATAATCCCAGGAGCCTAATTTGCCTCAACTTTAGGCAGTGTATGTCCTGATACAAGGCAACAAGTGACCATTTAATAGCCAAATTTTCCTTCCAACATCCTGTTAAAACTGCATATCAACAGAAACACTAATATAGTCCACTAAAGATACAGCTGCCTGCAAAGCAAATGAATAATGAACTCTTCACTGAAAATCTTGTAAAGTCATTAAAGCTGGACTGAAAATGAAGGTTTGCTTCAGGGGTCAACTGATTATCAGTTTTTCCAATTATCAAATCCAATATTTAGCATTTTTCCAATTTTCTTTTTAAAACCATTTTCGTACAAAATAAGTTAATTGAAATGGGTTGCCTTGGCTCCATCTGTAGTCACCACTCTATGGCCTTGAGCAAAGTCCTCCTCACAGCATTACCTGATTGGCTATGCATCACAGCCTATCAACACTGAGGAATAAAAAAATGCTGAAAAGTTCTTCTTTTGGTAAACAAATAATTGCATTTCAACAGCTATTTGTGTTGAAGTTCTAAATTTTTCTATCAACATTTACATTTTCATTGCAAATGTTATATTTTCATTGCATCATATCGGTCACCCCCTAATTAGCTTCTCTTTGCTTTGCATTTCTTTGTTTAATTCTTGAAATAACCAAACAAACACATCAGCCTTAATGTATTCCTGTAATGCTTAAATCAACCACAATCAAAAAAAGCTCCTGCTTCAATAATAGCGTGATGAAGATTACTTTGCAAAGTCACAGCGCAGATGCTTCAGCATGTACATAAAAGTCCAGTGTTCTGAATTCTGCACTCAAAGTGTCACTGCTGACTGTTTCATCCTCGCTGTGTGGCTGCTTGGGATTAAATTTGTCCATAATGGAGTAGGCATTTACTTGGGCATTTTGCGGAGCTCTGCCAGAACCCAAATGGCCAATGAGAGAAGAGCCACGGAGCCAGACTGGTGAGTTGCTGCCAGTGGAGTGGGGACATACAGTAGCAGAGTGCTGATACCAAGGGCAACCTGAAGAACACAAAAACACAGTTAAGTTACAATGAAAGGCAATGAAGCCATTTACACATATATTCCTGTGTCCATCTGAGGGCTTACCTGTCCATAGGCCATTGCTGCAAGGAGACTGATGGCAATCTTAGCTCTCCTGGGCAGCACCATCCTCCTTGAGAACATATAGAGGCCTGTAATCGCAGTCAGAGAACTGATGGCCTAGAAAAGAACACACAGATGAACATCAACGACCTTTACTATCTTTCAATTTACTGACTGAGATAAGAGAACAAATACTCAAATGACGCCAGAACTATTATTTCTGCTTAGGCAGGATAACATACTAAAATTCTGTGGTCGAACTGTACAGTTGTTGGATTTTCAAAGAAGTTCTTGAGGGTAGGAGAGAAGGCCAGCAGATCGTCAGGAACCCATCGTTCTCCCATCTTAGGGAAGGAGTTATACACCAGCCCAGCATCCAAACCAGCAACAAAAGCACCTGTGTAAGAGCATTTGTAAAATCATTACAAATGTATCTGCATACATCAGGATGACATCTTTATCTAAATTATCTTGACTGGCTGCTACAGAAGCAGTAAAACATAACTTTATTTTTTTGCACCAGGGCTCTATTTTCAAAACTGACGATGTACACCTTTTGTGTACATATTTATTAAATGAACTTGGCAAAAGCATCTGAAATTCACATCAGCAGTATGTCAAACATATTCTCCTTATCTATACATTCCAGTTTCAACGTATCAAGCTCACAGATATATTTCTTAAATTACCATTCCCATTCAAGTCAAAGAAAACAAAACAAGGTTTTAGTTATTACTTGCTGTCATATTCTACTGTGCTTATTTGCTGTCCATATATCACAGTATTCTGTGCATTTAGTCTGTCCTGCAGTTATTGAGGTAACTGGTACTGCATTAAGTCAACAAAAGAATGTAACCACTCTTATGGAGCCATTTAAATGTTTACTACACAGTCTTGTCCTGAATTTAGATTTTATGGCATTCATCACAAATATCTGCCCCACAATGGTCTGTAAACCCAAAAAAAGCAATTTTCCTGCTTAGTGAAGGTTCTTACGGTTTTCTGGGTCTAACGTGTTTCAGAAATATTGTAAATCCTGCTGAGATTTTAACTAGACTATGTTTGTGGAGGATAATTTTTGATTCTGCAGGACAAAAGATGTTGAAGTTCACCAAATCATCACCACGTACACCTGGCCACGTCCCATTCCAACCGCTCTTTTGCACTTTCTTTGCCACATTAATGCTTTCATGGTTTCCTTTAACATCAAGCCATTGGTGAAGGGTCTACTATCTTTGTTAGGACATGTGCTGCTTAAATCAGTGCCTCATTTGCTATGTTGGACCTCCTCTGCATTCACATCCTGGTGCACTGAGGAAATTTACTTGCTGTGTTGCTTTGGAAGTGTGGTGAGCTACTGGTAGCTTCAAGCTGACATCTTTGGAACACTGCACAGTAAATCGTACCATGCTATCTTACCTTTAAATATGAAAACTGTAGCTAAGGATCTATTTGTATCTCCAAAGAGAATTCAAACCGAAACCACTACTATCCCCAAATAGATTGTGTTTGCGACTCTGCATTAGCACA
The DNA here is from genome assembly GCF_022539595.1 of Amphiprion ocellaris. NCBI lineage: Eukaryota > Metazoa > Chordata > Actinopteri > Pomacentridae > Amphiprion > Amphiprion ocellaris. The sequence continues at coordinate 11,529,798 of NC_072781.1, read as the reverse complement.
TCAAGCAGTACCTGAAAGAGCAGTAAGGAAGACGAGGCCACCAGTACCCTTGGCAAACCTCCTCAGCTGCATGAGACGTTTGGTTTCTGCCATCTGTGAAAGAGGTGCCATCATGAACTGCTAGTAAACTGCATGACATTTGCTCACACTGATCAAGCTGAACAGTGGTAATTTAAGTGCAGGCAGAGATGATGACTGATATTTAACCTGCAGGTAAGAAACTGCCTCTGTACCTTGTGTGCTGGCAGCATCAGCGTGAGCCCTGTCCAGAGACTGGCACAGTACAGCAACAAGGCAGAACCAAGGTGAGCACTTAGGCGATACTGACTGACTCGAGGGATGTCGTAAGACTCAGGCTTCTCCTCCAACCCGCTTTTTACCATGTACCACCCCAGAAGGCCCTGAGGAGATGTGCATGAAGGTGTCTAATTATAATTTGACTATTATATAACCACATTACAACTGCAACAAATTTCATGACACCAATCACACATAGCTGTGGTTAGCCTTACCTGGAAGAAGACAAATCCACAAAGCCCCAGCACCTTTCCTTTCATGGAACGAGTAAAGTAGCCTTTCCTCCAGAAGTAAATAGTGGGGAGGATGTATGCCAGTCCAACCAGCCTGCCCCACATACGATGTCCCCACTCCATGTAGAAGATAAACTTAAACTCTGGCAGAGTCATATCGTGGTTCATTCTGGGAAAACATGACACTAGATCGCTAATCTTTAAAACAGAAGACCCAGCTCACATACAACACAGAGTTCAATTACATGATTGCAAACCCTTTGTTGTTCATGAAATAAAATCATAGGCCTTTATACACTGAGTGTTCAGAATCACTGATATGAAAAGACCATGTGACAAAACTGTAAACACTTGAATCTTAAAGTAAAGACGTCCACCCATTTCAAACTGACACTGAATCACAAACTCGTGTTTTGAATATTGATGATGGGTTTGTGTAAGCAGTAGGGTAAACAGTAAAGACAAGACCTTACATTTTAAATTCTGGAAACTGCTGGTACTTGGAAAACTCAGCCTCCCACTCTGCTTGTGTCTGAGGAGGCTTCATCTCTCTCACCAGATGCCAGTCAACCATAGAAAGCCCAGACTCTGTTAGCCTGATTGAAACAAATGCACAGATCCATTAAGTACTCATCAAAACCACTTCAATAAAAGGAGTTTTAAAAGCACAGTAGCATTACTGAGACTTGTACCTTGTGACACCACCCAACACAACGGCTCCAACCACCAGCCCACTGCAACCGAGTAACCAGCGACCCACTATGCGATTTGTGGCTGCGTTGGGGACAGTGGCTGCTGCTGGAGTAGAGGAGGCTCCTGCCTCCACTGTGACGGTGCTCTGACCTCTCTTCACAAGCCATTGTCGTAGCTGTGGACTCCGCTGATGTTGTAAATAAAAGAGAGAGGGGACTTAAATTCATGCTTGAAAAATAGCTCCTAAATCTTAAGTGTCACAATTCTACATGCCTAATCAGTATATGTAAATACATGGATCAAATGGCCTAAATGGCTACATACTCGATCATATTCCTCACATATCTGATGGAGTAAGAGAACAAGGACTTCAGGACAAGATTGCAGTCTGATTGGTTGGTTGGTTTGATGCTTCTGGACATTCTAATACATACATACACAGAATACACTTAGATCAGTGGTTCTTAACCTGGGTTCGATCGAACCCTAGGGGTTCGGTGAGTCAGTCTCAGGGGTTCGACGGAGGTCAAGACACACACCTGACTCATATGATTCGTGATGACATGCCCTGCTTGGCCATCACTGGCTGCAGGTGATCACGCTACATTGCTTGGCCAATCTGTGCTGCAGGGAATTTGGTGCGCTCAGTAATCGACTTGTGACTCTCGTGATGGTACGTCGTGTGATTTCTTTCTTAATATTTTAGTCCATACTAACTATGTTGAGCAAAAAAAGAAAGTGGTCGGACGAATATGTACAACATGGTTTCACATGTATAACGGAACGTGATGGGAGTCAGCGTCCTATCTGCATGATTTGCAATGCCAAGTTAAGCAATTCTAGTCTAGCACCGGCAAAACTAAAGGAACACTTCCTTAAGCTGCATGGAGATGGGGAATACAAGAACACAAGTGATGTTAATGCACGGTTCATTTTGTACACCAGTAAAAGATATAACTATGTCTTGAATTTGAAAAAAAATCATATTTTATTTTTCAATAAAGAAGGGTTCGGTGCATGCGCATATGAAAGTGGTGGGGTTCACTACCTCCAACGAGGTTAAGAACCACTAACTTAGATTATTAAGAAATCTGTAACACTAATTCTTGAAGTTAGTTTATATTGCAGCTCTAATGCTAATTTGATCATTAAAGCTGCATCGGTTTTACTTGAGGTCGGTGATGTAATTTAATCGTTAACTGATACACGCGGACGTGACTGCAGCTCGGTACAGACAGGTAGCATTTACAAGCCTAAATAAACCCTGACAACAACAACAAAGTGAAACTAAAGTGTGCTCAATGGCGAAAAACCTGGCATTTCGTGTGTCAAATCACGTTGCTTTGACTATGTGACCTCCCTCTTGCTTATCTAACTGGTTAGCTAATATTAGCATCACAAGCTAGCTCCGGTATACTCACGCTGCTGTGCTGAAACCCCTTAGCGCTGCTCCTGCAACCGCAAAAAACCGTCGTCCGCAGTGAAGAGAGTAACATGTTTGTGCACTAATGTCTACCAGTGGTGAGGGGGTCCAGCAGTGCTGTCGTAAAACACGGAGCTGGGTTACTCAAAGGCTGTCAGCCGGCTGGTTTGGTAAGTCTTCTTCGTTGATGTTGAATTCTTCTTCTGTGGTTTTTAGCCGGTTGCCTCACAGCTTTGTGTTGCGTCACTGCCACCTTCTGAGCCGGAGTGTGGATCCATGTCCTTGCGTCTCATCTATTTCAGGTATGATGCCAGGGGTGTCAAACTCATTTTAGTTCAGGGGCCACATTCAGCCCAATGTGACCACAAGTGACCAGTAAAATCAGAGTAAAATAACCTATAAATAACAACAACTCCATATTTTTCCTTTGTTTTAGTGCAAAAATTCATTCTGAAAAATATTCATATTTAAAAAACTATCTTTTTACAAAATATTCTGAACAACCTGAAATTTCTTAAGAAAAATAAATTCGATTTCAACAACATTATGCCTCAGTTGATCATTTGCACGTTACAACTGACAGATAACAGTGTTTCTACAAAGGCACAAAACATTTAGTCACGGGTATCTGGAACTGAATGATATAGTATTTCACTTTATGATCAAAATGACAAAAGTCAGGCCAAAAAAACCCCCCAAAAACATTGAAAACAAGACAAAATATGACAAAAGTGAGACATAAAATGACAAAAGCGAGAAGCACAATAACAAAAATAAGACAAAAACCATAAGCAAGGAAAAGAAAAACAAGAAACAAAATGACAAAAACATGAAGCAAACAACACGAAACTCAACAAAAAAGAGACAAAAAAGTTACAAAGCGTCAAAAACATGGACAAATGACACAAACGAGACATAAAATGACAAAAGCAAGAAACAAAATGACAAGCAACACAAGCAAGACAAAAAAACCACAAGACTAAAATCATACACAAAACAATAGAAAAAGCACAACACAAAATGACAAAAATAAGACAACAAACACAAGCGAGACGAAAAGGAAACACAAAACAACTAAAACGAGAAACAAAAGGACAAAAACATGAAACAAACAACAAAAATCAGACAAAAAAAGGACAAAAAATACAACAAAAGCAAGACAAAATATTACAAAAATGAGACACAAAATGACAAAAGAACAATGAACAATCTAGTATTTTACTCTATGATCAAAACAACTTCTCAGGGTCTAGAAATTATTTAAAATTTATAGTTTTCTAAATTTACAATTTGTAGTTAATGTCTTCTCTGTAATTTTTACATTTTACAAAGTCGTCCTGCGGGCCGGATCGGACCCTCTGGAGGGCCGGTTTTGGCCTGCGGGCCGCATGTTTGACACCCCTGGACTATGCAGTCTAATGTCAGTCTGTTCCTGAGTCTGTCTCTCCTGCTGGAGGACAATAAATTGCCCACTTACATACAGTACCAGTCAAAACTTTGGACACACCTTCTCAGTCAATGATTTATATTTATTTTAATTATTTTCTATGTTGTAGATTCTTGCTGAAGACATCAAAACTGTGAAAGAATACATATGGGATTCTGTTGTATACAAAAAGGTCTGAAACAAACCAGAATATGTTTTAGATTCTTCAAAGCAGCCTCCTTTTGCTTTGATGACATCCTTGCACACTCTTGACATTTTTTTCAATCAGTTTCATGACCTAGTTTCCTGGAATGGTCTTGAATTAGCAGGTGTGCCTTGTCAAGAGTCAATTTGTGAGATTGGAACAACTGATCTGACAGTATAGAGCTTTCACTTTACACAGCATAGCGTATATCATACATTGTGCAGTTAATAAAGGACTTTTCTCTCATGTCCATAGCTGCATACCATGTTTGCATTAAAGCCTCATTAGATCTCTGTTCTGTTCTATCTCGTATTGTACCTGCCAAGCTGGCTGAGTGATGCACATGGCGCTTCCAAAAACATCAAAGCTTTCTCTGACAGTTCACTTGTTAAGACCCAAGACTCGAACCATTTTCTTCAGCATTTTCGATGCTAAGATTTTTTTCAGTCTTCTGATTATGGGCTGTTGTTACATTTTAGCATAAGTGATTATGTATTTTTAAATACCTACTAAATATATGTAAACACAAAGCTCAAAAGGTTTACATGGTTCTACATTTGATTACATTTCCCCCCACAACTGTCATATTTACTTGAATTATTATTTGTTATTTTGTGTTTTGCATATTTGTCTGCCACTGTGTTTTGTGCCACCGCTGTATGTGCCAGAATCCAGATGGATTTAACAGTTATTTCTGTTAGTTTATTTTCTGTTGTTATTTCCATCACAATGTCCAGTCTTACTGGACCCCATAATCTTGACCTATTCAGACTTTGATTTGACAATTTCTATCAAACTGAGTACTCAAAAGAACAGGCAGATAGTTTGTTGTTAATTCTTTTGCTTGATACTCCACTTGAATCTGGAATGGTGGATTTAACCACTACTCTGTTACTGATTGTTTTTAAGGCATCAACATATAATTTGAGATCATCAGTATTTCTATGTATTGGCTAACATATCTCTCATCTTGTCTATGCTTTTACCTTAATTCTTTTCTGAAAGGTGTAGCTTCTGCACATTCTAGATTAATGCTCATACTGTTTCTGCTTATGTTTATACTTTTAGGACATATTTTTCTTTTTATGTTTATTATACATTTTGTACAGTTTATATTTCTGACTTTGAATGGGAGCAACTGTAACATATGCAATTTTCCCTTAGGGATCCATAAAGTATTAAGTAGTAATAGTGAATATTTCTGATTCTGATGATTCTGATAGATTTACCACTACGTCCTAATAACCAAAGCAGGACATAGCAAGGCCTCATATTGTCAACCAAAGCTCTTGTACTGTAATTTTTCCCATCCTGAAAGGCTGTAACACATTCTAGGTACAGTGATTCCTCTTATTGCACTTTCAGTTTGCCCAGTATTTTAATGTAAGTTGAGTTCTTAGAATTTCTCCACCTGCATAGCTGATACTGCGGTTGTCTTTGTGGCATCACATCAGAGTCTTGAGGCCTGATATTGAATTGTCTCCAACTTTTTAAGTAACATTTTGGATGCAGACACATAAATTATGCAGCTGTAGTCTAGACTTTGGTTTTCAAAGAAAGTGTGCTTGCTCCCCACTCTGTCTTCTTCTTACAATATTAATACTATGCATTTTTGCAGTTTTTTAAACAATTTGTCAAATATGAGTTGCTCAAGACACTTGTCAAACCAGTTATCTAAGTATTTGACACATTCTACTCATTAAGTTTTCTGTTTCAGATTCCAATGGCCATGTCTGTACTTTTCTTATTGCCTTCTGTATTTTTTTTTAAATTTTTTAAAATTACACACACACACATGTGTATGTGTATATATATATATATATATATACACACACACATACACACACACACTCACCCTTCCACTTTTCTACATAATCACATAATCTGGAAATTAATTATAAAACATCAGTAAACCTAGCAACATAACTAAATGCATCATTTATCATTGGACCAAACAGTAGTGTTGACTTTCCCTTTTTATCACTAAATGCTTGCTATTATAATCTTCTCTTATTTGTACTGACACCAACCTATTTGAGAAGACGTTTTTACCCATCTATACATTCTCCTTCTTTTTCTCATTTATTATAACCTAATCATTACTACTTCTTTTCACATTGTGCCATACACTTTCTGTCATGGAGTGTTTTCTGATTCACCTTCACTGAACTACCCTAAATCACTGTAACACACTTCAGAAGAAGAAAATGAGCAGAGATTGTGATCTTCGGTGTACTTGTAGGCTTCTTATACACTATGCAAAGGGCACAAAAGGAAAAAAGAAAGTGTATGTTATGTTTACTTCAATACCCTGTAATTTCCCTGTTCTGCCTATCTTCTGCAATCATTCCTGTACCTGTTCAACTGTACCTGGGTATTGGCCTGTCCTCATTGCCTCATCCACAGCTGATGCAGAATGCTGCTGGACTCCTAACTGGTACCAAAAGAATGAAAAGAAACTTGTGCACGTGCATTCTTGCACCAGCGACCTGTTAAATACAGAACTGATTTAAAGGTTATTTCATTTGTTTATTAAGCCATGTATGGATTGGTATCTAGGAACATTTCTGAACTTTTCTGCTCCTACCTCACCTGTATGTGTCTTGGATTCTCAATATAGCTGCTAATAATTATTCCACATTCGAGGCAGGTAGGAAAGGGTGATTATTTATTTCAGGAGAAGCTCCAAAGCTTTGGAATAGCCTTTCTTTCTCAGTCAAATGTTTCTCCTCAACCGATATGTTTTCAGTTGCTTTTGATCGCTGTTAATGGTCTTAATATGTCAATATTTTCTATTTATTGTATTTCAGAATTTAATTTGACATGTCGCCATCCTATTTGCCTTGTCCTTGGTATTTTCTCCTGTTTTTTTTTTTTTTTTTTGTTTAACAAATTGATTGAAGTCTACATTCTAATTTGCTTTATTAGCTTTTACAAGTTCAGCACTTTGATCAACTCAGGTTATTTTAAGCGTACTATATAAATAAACTGGATTTGATTAGAAACTAGATTCAACTTGAAACCTAATTATGTAGCTTTCACGCAGGCTGAGTGATTCATGTGGGGCTTACATAAACCAACCTTTTCATATTCTCTGGCTGTTCACAACACAGGGCTCTGACCCTTTTTATTAAATATTCTCAACAGTAAGCTTTCTTTTAACGTTCTGATTTTGTGTAATAATTACACTTCAGCATATGTGATTATATACTTCTGCATTAAATACATGTAATTTCACAGTTCACATGGTTATACACTCAATTATGTCTCTCCTACCTTTTTCAGAACCACAAAATACATATATTGGACTGTCTTTGTAAGTGTGAGCTTTACTATTTGTTTTCTGCGTGTGTTTTAGTAAAGGGTACCTTCATTTTTTACTGAGTACTGTTTGTACTATTGTTCTTAATGTTGTAAGACTTCTGTGCTGTTAATAAAGTTTGATTAAAAAACAAGAACTAAAGTACAAATCAAGATACGTTTTTTGTTTTTTTTATTTAAAAAATGGGAAACACGTTACTCAACCGAATTCTTAAATGCCTTTATATATAAATTGTTTTTTAATTGCGTTTAAAAGAGGTTCACGTGATTGATGCATATTTTAAACATCGGCGTATCCCGCATGGGCGGTCACACTCCTCCCGTTGGCCCTATAGTGTCGCGTAACTTGGATACCTCCCCTCTCATCGCCACAGCGCATGCTTGAAATCCAACAACCCGGAAGACGGCGTTCCACAGTCGCTGCTGGCAACAGGAGCTTCTGTCAGTCAAACTCACAGAACAAGTATTGACTTTAAACCGCCTCTAGTCGAATGACAAGGTCCACGAATCGATAGAAAGTGCATTTGACCGGTAGCTGTGGTAGCAGTGAGAGTAGTTAGCTAAGTACTTGTGAATGTGTTCGCTGACAACTTCACAGTGAATCTGTCTTTGTCCATGTCTCCCTGTTCAGACTGTCACTATGGCAGAGGACTTTTTAATGGAGGTGTGTGTGGACTCCGTGGAGTCTGCTGTCAATGCTGAACGAGGAGGTCGGTAACGTGTAGCCAACACAATGTGCTTTTTTCTGTTACATAAGCATGGCCTGCTTGCTAAAGAGGAAGTCTAATGCACTTACAGTTGTGCTTAAAAGTCGAGAAAAATGGTGCAATAGTGACACACTGTTCCAGGCAGTTCTTCAGTCTGGTCCTAGGAGCTTCAGTACAAAACAGCTGGACTTCCCTTTTAGTTTCTTGGAGACATTTCAACTCTAATCCATGAGGCTTGTTCAGTTCTAACTGATTGGTGAAGAGTTTTAGATGTGTGTAGTCAAACCCAGCTGACATGTCTGCCTTGCTGTTCTACTGCAGAGATATTTACAATTTTTCTCAGTCGCTTTGGTACATTTCTCGAATCATCCTTGACATTTGCAAAACAGTAAGTGCATTTCTCAAAACAATTCATACAAATAGCAAAACACCATGGATTACCTGCAAATCCAGTCTCTTGTTCAAAATCCTTAGTTTATCTCTCAAAAGTAAATATCTGTGTCAATGAACATGTCAGTACCATCAGAATGACAAGTCCTTGAGTCATTGTGTATGGCTAAGACAGTCAAATTGTTTAGTCATGTTGTCATTGTAACAGTGTACTCTGGAGGGATGTTTTGATCGAATCCATGGCTAAAGTTTTGATGACAGTTATTGTAAATAGTAAGTTACGCCTTAGTGGATGTGGGAGGTTGATTGCAAGAGACTGGACAAGATTTACGTTTACGCTTTTACTGTTGTAATTTGTTGACAGACCACATCATTGTGACACAGAAAGGAAAACAGCGCTGCATAGCACAAAGAAAAAAAGCAAAAAAACAAAAGTAGAAATGTCAATGTAGGACAATCTCGTTAGGGAAAACTGTACATGCAGCGCTGTAGGAATTCCAGTGCAGTCTTCCTACACCTCCTGACGTTCCTGTCTGTTGGGCCACAAATTCTCATCCACATCACAAATATCTTCTCTTGCATCTTTAAGCGATTTCAGAAAACCCTAACCCTTCACACATTTCCCTTTGTAGAGAAATTCAAGATTCACCTGACAGCAATTTACCAATTAGGGACAGATTTAGAAAAAAAGTCTAATGGAAATGTTTAGAAATATCCTTGACATATTATGACATCTTGTTCAATCGTTTTGCATGTAAAGACTTATGCGATGAACTAATGCCTTAATGTTGTGAAGGGTGAGACTATTCAACGGAGACCCATTATAATACATTTTGACTGATAATGTAGGAAACAGGAGAGAATTGTACATAATCATTTGCATGGATGTACCAAAGCATTTGCAGCTTGTTCATGGAAATGAGAAACTGCTTTGCTGTTGTGCACAAGTGACACTGTGATGTGAAGATTGAACAAGTAGTTTTGAGAATTTTAATTCTGATCTGAGAAATGTACCAAAGCGACTGAGAAAAGCTGTAATATCTCAAATGTCATGCTCAATCTTCCTCTGAGTTTTTTTTTCCCCTCTCTTAATAGGTGCAGGTCGACTTGAGTTGTGTTCTAGTCTGCTGGAGGGAGGCCTCACTCCCAGTCTAGGTGAGAACAGATCACATCTGTGCAGACTGCAGAAGCTCTTGAGAATGTCTTGAGACTAGACGGGCACACGATCCCACTTATCCTGCCATTACTTGTTCCATTACAGGTCTGCTGCAGGTAGTGAAGCAGTATGTCAAAATCCCAGTCTATGTGATGATACGGCCCCGTGGGGGTGACTTCCTGTACTCAGACCAGGAGGTGGAGGTGATGAGGAAGGACATAGAGGTGATGAAGAGCCAAGGAGCAGATGGAGTAGTGCTTGGAGCCTTGACAGAGGATGGGCGAGTGGATGCAGAGCTCTGCATGGAGTTAATGGGTATTGTCTGTCTATATTTTTGATCTGTGCAGTATTTGCTTACAATACACTACCCGGATGCATAGTCCCACAAAATCCTTAAGGAATCATATCAAAAGATCTCCTGTATATAACAGAAATGCCATATAATCAGAGATTCTTCTGTTCTCACACCCTCAACCTTCAACCAAATATTACCTTTCTTCACATAAGCAAAACTAAGCAGGATTCTTTAATTTAATTTCTGTCAAGTAATAGACTTCTTTGGACATTATACAACCCCATTTTCAAAAACAGCTGCAACGCTGTGTAAAATGTAAATAAAAACAGACAGCAACAACGTGCATAACATGTAAACCCTATATTTAATTGAAGAAATGTGTAAACTAAGAAATATTCTTGTTTTTTTTGAAAACTATATGATTATTTTTAATTTGATGTCAGTCACATGTTTCAAAACTGTTGGGACAGGGGAAACAAAAGACTGAAGAAGTTGTGTAATGCTGGCAAAAAAGACCTGGCAGAACAACTAATTAGGTTTATTGGCAACTGCTCCGGAATATGATTGGATAAAACCAGAGCATCCCACAGAGGCAGAGTCTTTCTCAGTTCACCTCTCTGTGAAAGACATCCTGGGCATTTCATCCTCTATGGTAATAAATTATTTAAAGATTCAGTGAATCTGGGCAAAGTGCTGTATGCAAGGGTCCAGGTCAAAAACCAGTAGAAAATGGCTATGATCTTCCGACCCTCAGGCGACACTGTATCATAAACAGGGATGATGCTGTAATGAAAATCACTGCATAGGCTCAGGAGAATTCCCAAAAACGACCGTCAGCAGAGACACTTGCTCGCTGCATATACAAATTCAAGTTACAACTCTACATTTAAAGGGAAAAAAACATATCCAAACAAGAAGCTCTCACTTTCTTCGCCAAAGCTCATGTAAGATGGACTGTGGTAAAGTGGCAAACTGCCCTGTGGTTCCACAAAGGAGATCCAGAAGAGCCTACCAGCTTGTTGTTACTGTGCTCTTCAAAGGCCATTGTGTATCCATTGTGGTATCCATTACTGCACATGGCTTTGGTAACTTGGATATCTGTGATGGCACCAGTAATACTAAACAGTATACTGGTTTTTGAGCCATTAAGATGACAGGAAGCCTTGCTTATTTCAGCATAACAAAGCCAGACCACACTCTGCATGTATTATAACACCATGGGTCCATAATAATGCCAAATTGGGCAGCCTGCAGTCAAGCCCTGCCAATCAGTGAAAACGTGCTGCATAATGAAACCAAAAATACAACATAAAAAAGCCCCAAAATGTTGAGCATCTGGATTCCTACATCAAGCAAGTACTTTGCTTTCACATCGAGAGCAGCGAGTCTCCTCACTTCTCAAACACTTAGAGTGATGTTGAATGAGAGGTGGTGAAGTAAACATGTGTTATATCTTTTTCTTAAAAAAAAAAAAAACAAAAAACTAGAGAATTTCTCAAATTAACATAAATTTGACATCTTGTTGTTGCACTGTTTTCTATTAAGTGTAGAGTTTAAATGATTTGCAAGTCATGTCTTTCAGTTTTTATTTGAATTTTACACAATGTCTTTGGAAATGGCCGTAAGGCCATTTGGACTGAGGTGAAACTGTCTGTCAATATGGAGAGTTAATAGGTGACATTTATTGATGGTTTCATGGCTGATGGTAGCAACAGGATAAATGCTCTAAGCTGTACAGAACTGAGTGAAGCAATCCTCTGATATCAATTCAGCCAGACTGTATTCTGCTAGAAGAGCAGACTAAAGGCAGAGATGCCACGAGATTAAGATCTGTGCAGTGCACGACTTGGAGACCATCAACAGGAAACAAAGCATCACTTCTAGATTTAGAGGTCTAAGACTCTCTAGAGTATTAAATACAATGATTTTGTTTTGTTTTGGTCTCATTACTTTTGAACACGTAAACTTCAGGCACTCTGTGTTCAAAGGGCTAATTCTCACACTTACAAACACGTCTTTTTATAATAACAATGTTAATCTACTAGGTTGTAGTATTTTTTGATTCACACCAAATGTCATACCAATGTTTCTAAGACTGTAATTTGTTAATAATTTTTGCTTGACTTTTATAATCCGTTGACCAAAGTTACTTCAATGCTTTGTCCAAGTTTAAGATTTTTGATCATCTTTTCTCTGACAATCGAACAAAACAGCTCCATAACTTTGGTGTTGTTATCTCTGCATGTTAAGACATGGCTCCCACCTTAGCGGTGTTTTTAACCCCAGGCTTCACTGCAGCAAAAAATAGAATTGTACATCCCATTTAATCATAAAGTTTTTTAAAAAAGCGGAAAAAACAAGATTTTTCTTTATTCACTTATCATAGTTGTTTAGTGCCATTCCTGCTGCCAATATTCTTGCACTCTAAATCAAATAGTTTCATTGCAGGAAATGATGATTTACTTGAAAGGTCTCGATCTTAACTGAGTTATCTTGTTCCTGCTCCCTGAAAGCTGTTATTATATTTTAACATGTGTAGCATTCAATATTACACAAGGTACAAGTAACAAAATAGTGTCACTGAACTGTTTTTCTGCAGGTTTAGCTGTAGTCTTGCCAACTGGTGTCTTTGCCTCATATTGCATATGTACACAACTTTGCACTTTTGCTGTATTAATTAATTTCTTTCACTTTTGGCTCACTAGCTGCTGCCCGTCCCTTGCCTACCACCTTCCATCGAGGTAACATTTTCTGCTGTCAACGTTATCCTTTAAAACTGTTCACAGCTGCTTGCAATCACAATTAAGAAAATATCAGAAATCCTCAATGGAATTAAAGCCCTTTGCAGTGCTGTCCTTAGTGCTTCTCAGAGTTTATGATATTCTGTTGACTGTGAGCTCATGTTAGAGAACTAATATTGATCCTGCTACAGCTTTTGACATGGTTCACGACCCGGCAGTTGCTCTGGAGGCTCTGATATCGTTAGGATTCCAGCGTGTGCTGACGAGTGGCTGTGACAGCACTTCTTTGGAGGGACTGCCTCTCATTAAACGGCTCATTGATCAGGTATGTGTAAACTTTATGGAATAATACATATTTGCTTTTAAACACTTAAACACTGTGCTGGAAATTTAATCTGCGTTGGTCCAGTAGAGCGCTAACTTCTGAAATAATAAAGATTGTCTTCAATGACAGAGTTTATCTATTAATGGTTTATTACTTGCAAAAAAGGTCAAGCAGTTTCACAGAACATCCGGGTCTGCAGAAGACAAGTGACAAAAATAAGAACGTGCACAAAACCTTTAAAGAAGGAAAGGAGGACAACGGAAAAGAGTTAGGGTGCCTGTCTCATCAAAACTATCACTCCCCGAAACAAAGCAGGACGTAGTAACAGTCGTAACATCCTTGAGCAGTGTAGATAGAAGATTAAAGCTGTTTTGGTTACATCTGCAAAACTCTCAGAATAATTCAGTAATTTTGATGTCATATGAAAATGTCTATTTATCTGTGTTGGGTGCGTCTCTTCCTTTTTACCTTTCTTACATTATAATTTCCACTCAACAGGCCAAAGGGAGAATTATCATAATGCCAGGTGAGAACCTTCACTTCTGTTCCTGTAAGTCATTTATTTGTGTGTGTTTTTTTGGTTATTTATTAATTTATTTTTTATGATAACAGGAGGGGGTATCACAGAAAGGAACCTGCAGAGAATATTAGAGGGTTCCGGCGCTCAAGAGTTTCACTGTTCAGCCCGCTCCAGTAGAGACTCTGCAATGAAGTTCAGGTTTGTTTGAATCCAGTCCCATTCAATTTGGGATCTCTTTTCCATGCTTTCTTTCGTACTCGGTTAAAATCGCTCTAATAGTATTTTCATGTGCAGGAACACCTGTGTGATGATGGGAGCTTCTTTCTCAGCACCCGAATATGGCCTGAAAGTGGCAGATGTGGGAAAAGTCCGAACTCTAAATGCAATCGCCAGAAATACCTTGTGATTGGGTACTAAGCAATCATGACGAACAACAAAAGCAATACCTCAAAAGTAATCATACTGATGTGTAACCACTGATTTTGGTATACACGTTTCTGAATTGCCACAGATTTCCTTTTTAGAAAATCGGTAATCAAGCGGTCCTTGCAAAGCCGGAGCTCAGGAACAGTCCTGCAACCTTCTTGAATGTGCAGCCCGTCAAAGTATCTCACAGAGCAGAGAGCTCTGAATAATTGTATTGTTGTACACCTTTGTGTGTATGAATATTTTTGGAGTAATATTCTTTGCAAATGTGTGTGGAGAATTGTGAATCGTGATGTGGGTGTGCTGAGATTTGTAATTATGATAAAGAAACAGTAAATGTGTACTGACTTTTACATGTATTGATGAACCAGCTTACATGCTGAGTCAGGCCAATCACCAGCAGGCAGACACTTATTTGCACATCTCAGACAGGACCACAGCAAAAGTTGTGTGTTAAAAAAATAAATAAATCCAGCCAACTTTGAGCATATTTGAGGTGGATGTGAGAAATGTTGTAGTTCTTGAAGATAAATACTTTTCTGTTTCTGTCATGATAAAAGGACATTTACATTCGGTTTGTGAAGACATGAACTAGACTCTTTCACACAGATTTGTATTCACATTTATGCCTTTTGTACTGTTTCTTTCACACATAAATAATTAAATCTCAGTACATACATGTTGGCAGTGTGCTTTACACATCCACAAATTAGACTACACACCTGGAATGCACAAATTCACGACTCAACACACATTTTCTAATAATATTGCTGCAATACTACGCCTCTATGCATGGCCTTAGAAATAGTTATATATGACGGTTCAGAGCAGCACTTTTCCATTTGCCATGGACTTTATCTATTTATTGACAGAACTTTGTATTTGCAGTGGAAGATAATGCAAAGTACTATGTTTTTTTTCAAAGACAGCAACATTGATTACTTTGCTCATAATTTAATAAAAGTTTAGGAAACTCAACAATTCAGGGCATTGTGTTTTATTGTTTATGTTTTCGAATACCAAACACAATCAAAATCGATCTCTGAATAATTTATTTTAAAAAATACTCAATGCACATGTAAAAAAATCTTGTGGTGTAGGAGGTTGAATCGTCATGTTGCTTTCTTACAATTACTAACCAGGTCCACTTAATTCTCAGTTTGTGGGTCATTCAACATGTGATTGAGTAAAGGACCCTGGTCAAAAGTCAGTGCATCACTGACATACGTGGCTTTTAGTGATGTCACTGTTAACAGTTTTACACCATGTTTTAAAGCTCATTTGGGTACAATAACTCATCTAGCAAATTGCAGTCATTTACATACCAGCCACTTTTTCTGCTTGTCTTTGGGAGAAAGTAGTTCAACACTGTCATTATGGAGCACTCAAATCATGTGCCATGAACCTTACAGCACAGTTTTGTGTTAAAAAAAAAACAGTGTGACCCAAGGAGGAAGTTTAATGAATCACTACTCAACTAAAGAAAACAAAGCTCCCGCTCAAACCTGCGACTTTGACTTTGAGATTTTACTGAGCCAAGTTATTTAGTTACTGCTATAAATTACTTTTTAGGTCAGCTTCCAAAGCATATTGTTGTAAAGTTCTTCTCTCCTTTGAGCCTTTACTATAGATTCATTTCAGTACTGTTGCATGATGTGACTACCTGTCCCTGATAGAATTTGATAGGTCACATGATGTTGAAAACAAGTTACATTAATTGATTTTAAACCTTTACACATTCATGTGACCGATGCTTAAGTATTCATATTAATGTGTTGGATGTAACTTAGCCTTTAAAATGTGCTGTGTCTTGAAATATACACCGATCAGGCATAACATTATGACCACCTCCCTAATATTGTGTTGGTCCCCTTCTTGCTACCAAAACAGCCCTGACCCGTCGAGGCATGAACTCCACTAGACCCCTGAAGGTGTGCTGGCAACAAGATGTTATCAACAGATCCTTTACATCCTGTAAGTTGCGAGATGGGGCCTCTGTGGATCTTGTTTGTCTAGCACATCCTACAGACGTTCGGGTGGATTGAGATCTGGGGAATTTGGAGGCCAAGTCAACACCTGAAACTCATTGTTGTGCTCCTGAAAATATTTCTGAACCATTTTTGCTTTGTGGCACGGCGCATTATCCTGCTGAAAGAGGCCACGGCAGGCGGTATGTGCCAAAGTAACATCCACATGGACCCAACGTTTCCCAGCAGAACATTGCCCAAAGCATCACACTGCCTCCGCCAGCTTAAGTTCTTCCCGTAGTGCATCCTGGTGCCAAGTGTTCTGCAGGTAAGCAAAGCACACACACCTGGCTATCCATGTTATGTACAAGACTACGTGATTCATCAGCTTCTTCCATTGCTCTGTGGTCCAGTTCTGATGTGTGTCTATTGTCTATTGTCTGTTGGTGCTTTCGGCGGTGCATATGGGTCCCTGACTGGTCTATGCAGCCCCATACGCAACAAACTTTGATGCGCTGTGTATTCTGACACCTTTCTATCAGAACCAGCATTCACTTCTTCAGCAATTTGAGCAAGAGTTGCTGGTCTGTTGGATCAGACCACACGAGCCAGCCATCGTTCCCCATATGCATCAGTGAGCCTTGTCCACCCATGACCTGTCGCCGGTTCACCACTGTTCCTTCCTTAGACCACTTTTGATAGATACTGGCCCCTGCAGACTGGGAACACCCCACAAGAGCTGCAGTTTTGGAGAAGGTCTGACCCAGTCATCTAGGCATCACAATTTGGCCCTTGTCAAACTGGCTCAAATCCTTATGCGTGACCATTTTTTCCTGCTTCTAACATGTCAACTTTGAGGACAAAATGTTTACTTGCTGCCTAATATATCCAACCCACTAACAGCTGCCATGATGAAGAGATAATCAGTGTTATTCACTTCAACTGTCAGTGGTTGTAATGTTGTCCCTGATCAGTGTATACTCACTGTTTGCACGTGGAGAACAAAAAGAGGCAGAAAGTTCATCTTTAACCTTCAAGCGACTGAGTAGGGTCATTTATGACTCCAGACGTATAATTATATTTGACCTTTTTATATCTTTTATTCCTACCATAAATTTGTCAATCTACTTGTCCAACACCTGCTCATAGTTTTTTGCAGGGATTGGCCAACTGGTGTGACAAGAATAATGGAGACTTGTCTAGGGTTACTTATGACCCCAGAAAGATGTATAGGATTTTTACCATTGTGGGCTTTGGTTTTATCTTTCCACCTCTAATCACTATATTTCAACGTTTTGCAGTGCACCATGCCTGGCAGACCTAGAGTAGCAAGATTTACTGCTGCAGAAGCACCGAGACAGATTT
This sequence comes from Amphiprion ocellaris, assembly GCF_022539595.1. Classification (NCBI taxonomy): domain Eukaryota; kingdom Metazoa; phylum Chordata; class Actinopteri; family Pomacentridae; genus Amphiprion; species Amphiprion ocellaris. The sequence continues at coordinate 11,512,308 of NC_072781.1, read as the reverse complement.
TTGATTACCAAAGTGATGATGAAAATAGCTCGATTGATGGAGATGAGTCAACATCAGACAATGATGATCATATCTCTGACATGTCAGACCATTCTGATGTAGCATCTGACCATGAGGTTCATCCCATACTTGTGGCATCTCAAGGAGGTGATCAAGATATGCCTGCAAGGGGAGCAGGTAGAGGCCAGGCATGGGGTCAAGCTAGAGCTCGAGGAAGAGCACGTGAGCAAGCCCGATAGAAGTCATGGTAGCAATATCCCCCTGCAGGGCAGCCTGTAGTTGTTGCAGTACCTGGCAAATGCAAATGCTGCATGTTCTGCCCGCGCAATATTGACCGTAAAGTGTCACGTGCATGTGCTACATGCAACAAGCCAGTGTGCCCAGAACATAGAAACAAACAAGTTGTGTGTGAAGACTTTGCCTGAGATATCACTAATAGCACATCACTGAATCTTATTACTATGACTTTTCAGTGCTGTTATGCTAACTTGGCATCTCATTTGGACCGTTCCGTTGGTCAGATTTTTCAGTAATCTAAATACTTCTCTGCATGTTACATTGTACATCTACAAACAAGATGATTGTGTAGATTTTGTTTTTATGTACTTTTGATTTAGTATTGAGGAGACAAAAGTAAAAAAATGTTTCAAAAGAAATGACAGACAAAGCTTGTCTAAATAAATGTTATTGTGTTATTACGGTGCATCATATTGTTTATAAGGTTTTTACTTTCGCACTGAGTCAAAAATTATTAAAATCCATGAGTAATTACTTAAAAATATTTTAGAATATCTGTCTGAAAATACACAGAGTGGAATAGGTATGAAAATATATTTAATATATTCTTTTACTGCCCTTGCACCCCTGTCTTTTGAGCTGCTATAACGGTGAACTTTCCCCAACAGAGTTTATCTTATCTAAACATAAGTTAAAAAGCTGCTAACAGAAGTTACAAATTACACAAAACACAGAGACGAGAGGCAACACGCCAAACTGTTCACATTAAATCCCAGTTACCCTGAGTGTGGGGTTGTTTGTGGATTTATACCCCCTAGTGTGAATGTTGGTGGTGGTCGGAGGGGCCGTAGGCGCAGATTGGCAGCCACGCTTCCGTCAGTCTGCCCCAGGGCAGCTGTGGCTATAAATGTAGTTTACCACCACCGAGTGAGAATGTGTGAGTGACTGAATAATGGATTCATTGTGAAGCGCTTTGAGTGCCTTGAAAAGCGCTATATAAATCTAATCCATTATTATTATTATTATTAGTGTGATGATTGCTGCAATTGGATTGGATTACAGGGGAGAAAAACGGGTGGTGGCCCAATCAGACAGGTTGGGAGGTGGGAAGAATAAGGGCTGGAGTGCAGGTCTTGAGCTCCAGGTTAGTCAGTTGGCATGACTGGCAGGTGGGTCAGAGAGCAAACTCTCAAGCCAGCCACAGGTGGGCCTTCACTGGCCGCAAGATGTACAGGGTGGGCCATAAGTTTCCATACATAGGAAAATGTATAATGTAGGGTTTTTTATATTTCAGATACCCTAGAAGATGTGTTTGTCGCTATCTTTGGGGGCACTTGAAGGCCATGGTGTATCAGGTGAAGATAGGAGACATAAATCATTTTTTTATTTTGTACATTAAATGATCAGAAAAAGTTTTGAAATAGCATGAACATTTATTTATTACAGGGTTACAGACATAAAAACAATACAGTAAAACAAAAACAGTGACAATAAATAATTCTGGCTGGGTTAAACCTACCCTAAAGTGCTATTATTTTAGTAAAGTGCATTCTAGGCAGTGCCTGTGATAAAGTGCTTATCGTAAACGTGCCTGTTTTCTCATTGTTGTTCTTTTCAAGTACTTTAAGTTCAAGTACAGCCTGTCCTGTACGTCTCACTAGTCCTGAAAAATTTGTCAAAGAGCACAATCACAATTTTGACTTCTAACAGTTAAAAATTAGCATTATTGACCGTGACCGTGGTGTTTAAAAAGCTTGCTTTACTCATAGAAAACTCTGGTCATAAACAGCAACCCATGAAAATGAAATCCTTTAATTTAATCTAGGGAAAGTATGACATTTAAATACCTTATTTCACTTTTGCAAGTACTACAGTAACTCAGTGGGGAGACTAGAGGCCTCTCTATGCACAGCTACCAAGCTAGTATATACTGTAGCTTGTATATGAGGTGTTTAAGGAAAATTGATAAATTGTAGAGTTTATTGATAGGCAGTTGCTCAAGAAGTGAGGCATAATTTTATTTTGCTTCTGGAAGAGGCACTGAATTTAGGTGAAGAAGAACCTTAAGTATTTGTGATGCAAGATTTGTACATCAGCAGGAATGCTGCACTACACTGAAATGAAGAAAGTGCTTTGTTTTTTAATTGTGAAAGTGCAATCAAATATTATTTATATGATTATAAATAATCATGATCATTTGATTGATCTAAGTAATTGTAGCTATCATTTCAGCCATAGTCTTGTATGTGGATTTAGTAATCCACAGCATTGTATTGCAGTCACATGCATGTCAAATTTTTACGAACATCTCCACTTTCAATTCTATTAGTCTGTAGAAGTCAGCTAATGTTGTTTGTTTGTTTGTTTGTTTTACTGTCACTGCCCTTCCCCTTCCCTCTTGGAACAACTGTGGTACATTCTGGATGAGTTTGTGTCAGATGGACACATTTTGAGTCATTTCGGCATTTTTGTTTCTTATTTTTAATCATGTTTTACTTTTTTTATATTTTGGTCAATTTGTAGTTCATTTTTGACAAATTTTGAGTTTGTCCATCAGTTTCACCATGGCATGAGTCTGAACTGAACCATTACATTAATGAGATGTGTGAAGTAATTTAGGGAAGGATTTTTCTCTTTGTCTGACAGTAAACTGAATATCTTTAATTTTCTTTTTTATTTCCTTATCTTTTCCTTTTTTGCTATCGCCTACTAATATAGCTTTTTTTTTTCCAAAACAGCTTCTCCCAGCATTACATCAGATCCTTGTCAAAGTTATTGCCTTCTGTATTGCTGATAGGTGCTTAATTATAATAGTCACTTGCTCACTCCCATGAATCATAGTACTATAAAACAGATAGTTATGCTCCGTTTTGACTGTGTATGAGTTGTTTCTACTCGTCACATGGCTGTCCTCGAGACTTTACACACAGTGCGTCAGCCAGATTATGACCATCCTGTGCTGTTTCATTTAATGAGTAACCATCACACAGACAGTAATCTGTTTTAGGACCATCACAGTCACTAACAGACCTTTGACAGCTTTATCTAATGCTAATATATGTTGTATTTGTAGCATTATGGTGTAATCACTGCCTGTCCAGTAGATTTACCTGGATCATGCTGAGTGTCCATTTTACTTTACAGCAAGCTATCACCTTTATCACAAATACACAGCCAGAGGTAATCTTGTTTTGCAACTTGTTTGTTAGTTCTACTAATGGTGGAGCAGGTGACAAGAAATTAGTACAGAGGTGAAGTATAAATCTGTCTCCCCTTGCTCTGTCAATTGAAGATCATAAAAGGTTGCATTTCCATGAATGATCATTTTAACTAAACAATTCTGTGGATTATTTTTTGACTCAAGTTTTTCCCCTCAATGTTTCCACACAGAGTCATGAATACAAATCAGCAGCAATCCTATTTGTTTTGCGAATTTGTCTTGAAACAGTGTCTGAGAGCAAACCTCTCATTTTTCAGAGACTTTTCAAAGCCTGGCAACATCCACAGACTGCACCAAATACAACAAGAGTTTTGAAACAGTAGTCCAAAAGCTTTGCACTGGCCATGTACTTAACAGCCTGGCTGCTCCAGGACATGACCAGACAAGGGAAGCAAAGCAAAGTGTCTCTTTTACTTTAATTTCTTGTGTATGTTATGCACTGTGTCCGGCCCTCCTCCTGATCAGAAACAGAAGCAGACCCCGTTCAAATTCCCAACAGCTTTTTTTTTTCACAGTCTGCACCTTTTTCCAAATAACACTTCAGATTCAACCTTCAGCAGCGTTACTTCAATGCATGGCTGCCCGAAATCTAAGCAGATTAGATATGAATCTGATTGAATCTGACTTGAGTTCCAAAAAATGAGTCTCCGTCCAGGGAAAGCGGAGGCCTGTGGAGGAGGTGTAGAAACACAACAGGAAAAGGGGTCTAATGAGACCACTCCCTCCCTCTCTCTAAACACATTCCCCTTTTTTGTGGTGGGCTGTCCCCCTAACAGAAGGAAAACTGCAAAGTAATAGTTATGCAACCTCTTCTGTCTCTCTCTGTTTTATCTTTAGTGCACTCATCTACATAAAGCACTGAACTTTAGACACATGAGTGTTGAGGAGTGTGGGCTGGTACAAAACTGGATTTTGTCAGTGTCTTTGACTGCATCTGTTCAGTGTTCACACTTGCTCATCAGGAGGGCTGCACATGTGTTTGTCGCAGGCAGACGACTCACCGAGGACTGCTAGAGAATAAACGTCAAGAACTCCTGCCCAACGTCAACTTAACTCTTCTGCTTTTTACATGAATCCAATTCATTTCTGGTACACCAGTGTGTTTTCTCGGCACAGGGTGGTCGCGTGTTTTTGCTTCTGCTTAGAAGCTTCATGGATCAAAGTCCTTCACAGCCACATCCTGTAATTGTCTCTGGGTAGCGGGTAAAGAGGAGGAGAGAGTAGCAGTGTTTGAGTGAACTTCGGCAGTGGTGGAGCAGAGTGCGAGAGGCGTCTGATTGTCTAGTTAACTGCGACCGACTGAGTCCATCCCTGTGGACCATGTGTGCTGCAGCTCTGGAAGATTACTGTGGGTCCATTTTCTGGGTGAGTTCAACACACAAAGTTATTGTAGCTAAGACAAGGATTGTGGAAACTGGCTTCTTTGTGGCCTCCAGTGTTTTTACATTCTCCCTCTGAAAACATTAATTAATAGTTTATGGACACTAATATAATCAGTAACCTTTTCTGTAAATTGTCTTTTTTGTAATCATAGTATTGCAAAGGATGAAGAAAATATTACATCATAATACTTATGTTAGTGCTACATGGTTTGTTTAAAGTTGTTTCTGTTATTTTTTCAATCAATCAGAATTTATTTATAGAGTGCTTCACAACACTCAAGGTGACCAAAGTGCTCTCCAGTTAAATTTAAACAGTAAAATTAGAAATAAAAGCAAATTAATAGAAAGCAACAATAGAACACATGTCAAGAAAATACAATCAAATAAAGTCAAATACAATTTTTGTATGTTATGACATAATGGCAGGTAGAGTCAAATATAAAGTGACTCCAAGACAGTAAATGTTGCAAGTGTTGTCAGAAAGGTTTATTGTAAAGATTGTATCTAATAAATGTATGAAGGAGTTGCTGAAGTAGTTAAATGTTTTATGTAGATTTTTTTTTTTTTTTATCTGTGGCAATATCTCAGTTTTCACCCCTGCACACACATAGAGGACATATGACTGGACAATAATAACACCACAATCGGACATGACTCAACATGTCCAGCATGTTTATGAGCTTAAACTTTGTATCTTTGTAGTGGTCTTATATAAATAAATAAAAAAAGAAAAAAGAAATGTAGTTGTTTTTGCTATTAATCCAATTTTATTTCCTCCTCAGCTTGATGTTTGCTAGAAAATCTTAAAAGGCAAGGCACATTTTAAACATAAATAAGATTGCTATTTTCAACAATTTTGACAATCAAATAATTATTTACATTTTTTTCGACCAAAAAATAGGACAAAAATGCTACGTATGCTTTAGTTTCAGCTTTATAAACAGGAAAATTTGCTACTTTTCTATTTGCTAAGATTTTATATTTATTTTATACATTTGAGAGATGTCAAAGCTTTTGTTTTTCCTTATTTTTACACTTTGTAGATTACACTGCGAACAGAAATTAATAGGTGAATTGAAAATAGAAATTATTTTCAGCTGCTGTCATACGGAGGGAAAGAAATCCATTTAGCTCATAAAGCATCCACATATTTGCTCACACTAATCAATGACTGCTAGTGGGGTACAGAAAACATTAAGATTCACATCTAGATGCTCAGGCTTTACTCCAAGAACGTACATTTCCTCCTAGAACTTGCAAACGTGATCGTAGACGTCTGCAGATTGGTGACACAACAAACAGCAGAAACCTCAAACTCAAGAAGCGCTAAAACATAATGTAATTGTAAATTTTTTTTAAATTGTTATTTTTTGGTTTTACAACACATCAAACATCTTTAGCACCTGTTTCCTCTTCGCTCTCATCTCTAGAAGTGCACAACACAATATACTTCACACAGAGCATTGAGCTGGGGGGCTTTGGATTTAATTGCAGGTGGGTTAGTGTTGATTACATTTGTGAGCAGAGAGATGTCAGCTGTCCCTGCGGTGTAATATCGTGTAATTTCCGGAGTGGAGATGTGGTTTATGTGTTTGCCACTGTTTGAGATTAGGAAGGCAGCGTAGTTCTGTGGTTGATGTATGTGTGTGTTTGTATTTGCCCTTCAGAATGCTTCATATCTGGAAAGAGAAGACCCAGACCTCCCAGTATGTGTGGAGCAGACCGTTCTGGTCTGGATCCCCCTGGGATTCCTGTGGCTCTGTGCCCCTCGGCACCTGATGACTCTGTTCCAGAAAACAAAAGTAAACAGAAAGCACCTGAGCAAGCTCTATGTCTGCAAACAGGTAATACACACAGCAATAAAACAGAAATAAATACAATGTTCTAATCATAATGTGATGCTGAGATGGAAGAAAAGGAAGCTGACACTTCAAGGTCCCACACTTGATTTTTCTTGTGTTGTGTGGTTGATATAAACTTGGTGGTATAAAGTAAAAGTGGTGATGATTTGGAGAGGCTTATGTCTGCCTCAGGTTCCCCCCACAACTACAGAATATGGAACTAATGCAGTTATTTCAGGTAACTCAGGATTTTCAGGACTTACCACAGTATTACATATTGATCAGTCAGTTCTCTTGGAAAGTCACTAATCCTAGAAGTGTGCAGATAATAGTGTGAGAGGGTCTCTGAGGAGAGCAACAGGTTTTAGAGCTGCAGTTTCAAGGCCACTTCACTGTTCTATGGAATTTACATGTCAATATAATTGTTAAACAGAAACCGATGAAGCACTGAAGCCTTGATCCTTCTTCTTCTTCTATCACCATGAATATGGTTTCATTTTTATTACTAGATTATTTATTCTTTATATTTTTTGTGATTAGCATAAAGGGATTACATCTGTCATTTTGTTATGCACTCTTGTGTTGCATAATGATCATTTAAATGTTCAATAAGAAACATAAATCTAAGCAATTTATGCAGAATTACATCTTTCTGATTGTGCCTTATATGAGGTAATATAATGTAGATAAGCTTATTACCTCCAATCACACAGCCAGCATTTTTTTGTCAGCTTTCATATATGGTTTTGGTTGCAGCAATATGACCAGACAGCTGTGTTGCTTTCAGCCATTTTTAAAATGTTCTCAAGCTGGTTGAGGATGACAGATTGTAAGAAATGTACTGTTCCGAATGTGTCAACATTTGCGATTGTTCACTGGTGCTAACTCTGTCTCTTTATGCCCTTATAGCTAGACTGAGACATTCTCAGTTGACTTAGCCAACTTTTGCTCAGTGAGACAGCAGTACTTGGGTTTAGTGAAGCGAGATAACAAATAGATTTCCCCCCTATGTTGACCTTGCTGTCTGGTATAGACCTCTGGGGTTATACAGTCATGGTGAAATGAAGCATGTTTGCTGTTTTTTGAAGTGAAAATGAAAAATACACTGTGGGAACATTTGAAACGTACATTAATTGCTAAAAAAGGGCACAATGTGGTAATGTTTAGAAATTTTATCCAGTGAGGTCTAAAATACAGCTACAATTTAATTTATCAGACGCTTTTATTCAAAGTGACGTACGTCTGAGAGTAGATACAACACAAGCAAGGACCTTGTCAGGAGAAAACAACCTGGATAAGTGCATGGTCTTTACAGGCAATGTAGACATAACAGGAACATTATTTATTTATTTTTGCTGTCTGCCAAATGTGAAGGTGTTCAGTGAAGAGTAGGGTTTTTAGTCTTTTCTTAAAGACTGAGAGAGACTCTGCAGATCGAACAGAGTTTGGTAACTTGTTCCAAAACCAGGGAACCACAGAAGAGAAGAGTCTAGCTATCGACCGGCCCTGTTGTTGTGGTTTTATAAGGTGCCTTAAGGGAGTGTAGACCTGAATGAACGAGTTCAGCTGGGAGGAAACTGTTTTCATTGTATTTTTGAATGCAATTGTCAGAATTTTGAATTTTATGGAGGCAGCAACTGGAAGGCAACGAAGCGATCTGAACAGCGGGGTGACGTGCTGCTTTTGGCTGGTTGAAAACAGCTGTATTCATACCTCAATCATATATTTTGCATTGGACCAGATGGCTATCTAGACATGCTTGTATATATTTTAAATGGACTAATTATTGGTGTGTAGGATCTTTTTTTTACTCAAAAACAAAATCTTGAATGAGAGTGCAAATGACTTTAGTCTTAAATGTTAACTACTAGACACAAAATGCCTCCCACACCTCCTAAGAGGTTTCAGATTTACACGTCACACTTGTAAATAACATACCGTGATTGCCTCTTAAACTTCTTCCGATGACACAAAGTTTTCTTTTATGCACACGTGTGAGATTTTTGCTGTGATTAGATAAAAGCTCCCCGTTCAGCAGATGAATGTAAGAAGAGCCTCTTGTGTCAAACTCTTCACGAACTGTACATACATTATTCAGTGCCATGAAGCTCAAACATCCAAGAGAAATGATCATACCACACTTTTGCATGGAGTTGGGCCTTAATGTAATTTATTTGCTTATCTTGTCTGTCTTTTCTCTTCTCAGCTTGTTGTGTCCCTGTTGTTTCTGACGGCCATAGCAGGCCTTGGAGTCACGTTAGGGGAGGATTTTGGTCCAAACCGAGACTCATCTTCAACAGTGAAAAATGCTGGTGTATTCTATGCAAATCCTGTCTTGTATGCGGTCACATGGGTAAATTTAGCAGGTTTTCACATTTATATAATTGTTCTGGTGCTCATGATGGAAAGGTCACATGTTCTCTATGTTCTGACATGTCTTTTTTGTTAGATCCTTGTGCTGTTGTGCCAGGCAGGAGTCAGGCGGAGGAAAGAAACAGTTGACTCTGCCACTCTTTTCTGTTTCTGGTTCCTCCTTGTTCTGTGTGACATTTTCCCTTTCCAGACTCTCTTACGAGAGGCACTCCGAGAGGTATGAGAAAAGACATTTGTTCAAGTTGGGGATAAGGAGTTATACATATTAGACAAGTGGTAACTTACTCAGATGCAGTCAGTTAATATGGTGCATGAGATATCCATATTTAGGAATAATACGCAATTCTTTATTGCATCTCCCTCACACTCCAACTGTTTTAAACTTGTCTTTGATCATCAGGGAAAGGTCAGTGATGTCCCTCGTTTCTGCCTTTTCTACATTTCCTTCGGGCTGGAATTCATTGCATTTATTCTCTCTGCTGTGGCTGATATCCCTCCAGAACTTAAGGAGCGTGTAAAAAAGGTACATGACATTGTGGAATTCATAATCATTGACCAAACACAATAAACCAAACCTTCATCAGTGCAACCTTTTGCACATAATCCACCTGATTGCTTTTGTTTAATCCCCAGAATCCTGAAGCAGGTGCACCATTTTGGAGCAGAATCACTTTCCACTGGCTTAACAGGTAAACTCATTACCGACAATATGAATCCTGGCACTCAGATGCGTGCACGGTGGCCTTAAAGCGTTCCTTATTTTTGTCCAGTATGACAGTGAAAGGCTACAAAAAGCCCCTGGTGCAGGAAGACATGTGGGAGCTGAACAGGGAGGATAGCACTCCTTACATCCACCAGCATTTCCAGCATTTCATGAAGTCCGAATTGAGTAAAGCTCGGATCCGGTTCCAACATAAGCTGAAAAAGAAAGGTGTTGAAGGCAGAGACAAAGCCCAGGATGAAGCCATACAGAACGGTCTCTCAAATGGTTTGGGGAAAGGTGTGAGTCATGATGTGCTGATAATGGTGAGAGCTCGCAAAAGATAACACTTGCACTTACATGTAGGGTACAATGTCTTGCACTCTTGAGTTATTCTATTTTTAGTAGCACTACTGATTCTCTTGAAGATATCCCAGATATCAGGTTATTGAATAGAGCCTATGCCTGTGGCTAAAGACTGTGCTCAACAATATTTTGCTTTAGGAGGAAAAAGGAAAGAAAGAAGATGAAAAGAAGAAGAAGAAAAAGGACAAAAAGGAGGAGGAAGAGAACTATCCCAATTCATGGCTGATTTCCACCATCTACAAGACCTTTAAAGGGCTTCTTATTGAATCTGCTTTCTTCAAACTGATACAGGACCTGCTGACTTTTGTCAGTCCTCAACTCCTGAAGTAAGTCAAATTTTAAATAAAATCACCTTTATTGAAAATCTCTCAGTGATCTTTTTCAGTTTTCTTTTAGCTTCTAAACTGCTCTGCTGAAAAATGCGCGTTTCAGTTTTTTTTTATAGCAATTTATCTTTTCATTCTATATGAAAAAATGGCAGAATTCCAACCTAAACATGTTAAGTCTCTGCATCACTGTCAACACTTGTTTCTGCTATTTACTGCCATTTGTCCCTTTACTCTATCAACATTCCTTGCAATCATTAAAAGAAAGGTCAATAAGTTAATGGCTATATACAGTGGTATAGAAATGGGGGAAGAGTAGAAAAGGCTCCACCACTTTATTATTGCATCCCTACAATAGTGTCTGACTCACCAAGGATACTAAATACATACATTTAAAATTACAAAGGCAAGACCCACAATGTTAACTTTTTTATTCCATGTGTGTCAAGGCAAAACTGCTCCTATATCACCCACAATGCAGCTTCATCTTAATCGTTAATTCAGCAATCATTGAGCTCAAACTGAAGAACATACCAAACGTTTGGTAACTTAACAATAAGAAATCAAAAGATTTCTCACTTAAGTTTATCAGACTTTGTACAGCTTCCCCTCAAACTAGTGGAATCATTTTTCACATGTGCAGAATATTCTTCCAAAATCTGTAAACTATGACTTTTCAAAACAGTGGAGGTCCCGTTCAAAGCCTTCAAAAACACAAGATCTGACCTTGTCCCTTTAGCTTAACTATTCACTAGCCATTGATTAGTTTAAGCATCCACTGATAACGCCCATACATGAAAAGAGAGGGGAAATGGTGAGACAAATGAAGAGGGAAAAAGGTTTGAAATACATTAGGTGCCTCAGAGGTAAATGGCTGCAAATATAGTAGCACATGTTCAAATTCTGCAATTCTGCAACATTAACATTTTGTTTCCTTTTCTAGATTGATGATCTCATTCACTGAGGATAAAAGTGATTATGCCTGGAGAGGGTATTTGTATGCAGTGCTGCTGCTAGTCACGGCCCTCCTGCAGACTGTGGTTCTGCAGCAGTACTTCCAGCGCTGCTTTGTCCTGGGGATGAAGGTTCGGACTGCCCTTATGGCTGCTGTGTACAAAAAGGTAAAAACCAGGGGGACCATGAGATTTTCAGTATAAAGCAAGAAAACAAATACTGTACCTCTTCACACATGAAGAAGTACATTTCCATAACCATATTAGCTGTTTGAAAGAAAAATCCCTATCACCAACAAATGCAATGACCATATTATTGTCACTGAAAGAAGGTAGATCTGTATGGCTCTGTCATAGATATCACAGATAGCATCTTACAATGGTAATTTCATGAGCTGTTCAATGTTTAGCAGACTATTTAGTTGGATGACCAACATTCTGACGGATTGCTTTGTCTCAGTGAGCTCCATGTTACTTTGTTCATTCACAAGATCATGAAGATTAAAAAAGACCAAACCACAACATTTTTTTTCCTTTGACTGTATTGTCTTTTTTGTTTAAGGTAACTGCTGCTCCTGCCATATTCTCCTCCTCTAACTTCGTTTCCTTCTCACCCTCTCCCTATGGTGTCGTCTTTACCTCTTTTCAAAGGCATTAGTGGTGTCTAACGACACTCGTAAAGAGGCGACGGTAGGGGAAACGGTGAACCTGATGTCAGCAGATGCCCAGCGATTCAACGATGTCACCAACTTCATCCACCTGCTGTGGTCCTGCCCTCTGCAAATCATCATATCCATTGTTTTCCTGTGGCTGGAGTTGGGACCTTCTGTGTTGGCAGGGCTGGGAGTCATGATACTAATGGTACCAGTCAATGGATTTCTAGCCACCAAGGCCAGAAATATCCAGGTGAGTGGAACTGCAAACACATACAGGATAGCTGTTGCACATTTTGTATATATATACTATACATATACTTACAATATTACAGACAGTTTTAGTTTTAAATTGTATTTATTTATTTTATTTTTTATTTTATTCATTTATTTGATCAGGGACATACAATTATCATAGAACACATAGAACTGATGCATTACATATAGAGTGTGTAGCATTGAGCTAATTTGCAACTCCTGTCCCTGGTTGGGCTTTTAAGTAAAAGTAGTCAAAGTCATTTATAGGCAAAAATATTTTTGTTCCCTTGGCAGCGACATTAGAAATATGTTGTATATTCCGCTGGTTTATAAATGCAACCGCTGTCGTACTGTCTGTTCTGGCTCTATCAATCTGTGTTCTATAAAGAGTGCAAAAATATTAAATGAAAATTATTTCCATACAATTTTCTGTTTATATTATGAATGTTTACTATGCAATGGGGCCTTGAGAGTACTTTGCTTAGACTTTCAACCATAAGTTGTTCATTTTGACACAAGTCAGAAGCTTCAAATGCAAAAAATGTGATTTCAGTGACTTTGAACATGGCATGACTGCTGGTATCAGACAGACCGGTTTGAGTATTACTGCACCTGTTCATCTCCTGAGATTTTTACACATGACCGTCTGTAGAATGTACTCAGAATGGTGCAAAAAACTAAATCCATACAGCAGGTGGCAGTTCTGCAGCTAAAAATGAGCACTGATGCTAAGGGAAGTCAGAAGACAATGACTACTGTGAAAAGAAAAGGCTACAACAATTTAGACAAACGCTCTTTCCAACTGTGTTGAGTGCAAATGCTCAAGCATCGATCCCTGAGGTAGATCAGCTACAAAAGCAGAGAAACGTGTCAGGGTTGCACTGTTTCAGAAATTAGAGGCTGCAGGCACACCAAGGCAGTTGAAGACTAGAAAAAATGTAGTCAGGTCTGATGACTCGATTTTTGATCAGATGGTGGGGTCAGAATTTGGGTTCAACAGCATGAAATGTGCCCTATGATCTATTGTTTTTCAGGAGGCCTCACCCTATATTAGTATAGTGTTGGTCAAGGCAGCTCACTGAGTGTAAATACTGCACATTGTTCCTTAGTGATAATGCTTTCCATTTATCTCATGCAGTTCTGTCAGGAGCCACTTAGAATCTTCCGTTGGGTCAATATATTCTTGGATCCCACCTTTCTTTTGTTGTGCACCTTTTGCCACATTGAGAGCATAAAGCAAATAACCAGTACAATATGATTTTAGACCACTTTCCTAACAGAAAGGATTCTTTCTTTGACAACCTCAATAAGAACAAATAAATGAGGACCAAAAAGGTCAAATATTTCTCTTGAAACATTTTTTCACCAAATCAGTAGTGTTTGCTGGCCTGATAGCTTAGATTTTATTTATTGTTTCTTATTTATGATAAAGAAATTTTCAAACAAATATGAAACAGAATTGAGGAGTTTCCAAGAGCACCTGATTAAAATGTGTTTTGCTGTACAGTATCCTCTTCTTTGGGCTGCTTTGGGATGCTTTTGTCATGTTTCCATATTGTCTCTGAACAATAAGGCACATTTCACTGCTAATTTATACTTCGATCTCTTTTCAGATAGTGAACATGAAGTACAAAGACCAGAGACTGAAAATCATGAATGAAATACTCAATGGGATCAAGGTGAGCACTCAAACTCCTTATGAAATTCTTAAAGGTCTTCCTTGCATGAAAGACTTTTATGCTTCAGGAAAAAGCTGAAATGGTTAGTTAGTTAGTTTGTAGTTCCTTCTACTAAACTGTGTCCACCACCTGCGGTTCATTGGTAGTTATTACATAAAGTATGAGTGCTTTGTCCACGTATCCTTACTTTCCTGTGTCCCCCACAATGCCCTCTTTCTCTTTCATCCCTAACTAGATTCTGAAGCTGTATGCATGGGAGCCATCTTTCCAGACGCAGGTTGAAGACATTAGGGGGGAAGAACTGAAGGTCATGAGGAAGTTTGCATATCTGTCGTCTGTTTCTACCTTCATCTTCAGCTGTGCCCCAGCTCTAGTGAGTCCTGCGAAGGAGCTTCACAAAGAGACTAGAAGTGGCAAGTGAATGATGGTCTCTACACAAATTTTTCTCTTCTCTTTTGTGCAGGTTTCACTGGTCACATTTGGAGTGTATGTTGGCGTGAGCCCAGACAACGTGCTAACTGCTGAAAAAGCTTTCACCTCCATCTCTCTCTTTAACATCCTCCGATTTCCCCTGGCCATGCTGCCCATGCTCATCGCTGCCATGGTGCAAGTAAGTCAACAGCAATAAACGGAATGTACACACATACCAAACCTTTGAAAAAAATCTCACTCATCCATTTCTTTGACACATCAGACAGCAGTATCTAGGAAACGGATTGAGAAATTTCTGTCAGGTGAAGACCTTCAAAGCGATGCTGTGCGTCATGACCCCAGTTTCAGTACGTTCACGATTGAGTATTTACACCTTTTCCTCTCCTGAGCTGTAAAGCTTATTCACCAGCTAATTTGTGCATGTTCAGCTCCTATTTGCCTTCTCTATGCATCTGTTTTTAGTTCTCTGACCATTTGTTTTCATCTCTTAGGCTCAGCGGTTACCATAAGTGATGGTTCTTTTGCTTGGGAGAAAGAAGCAGAGCCTCTGCTGAAGAAGTATGACTGTTTTAAACACAAAGTCCAACATTTGCATATTACAACATATGGCTGCAAAAACTGTATTTGTCAGAACTGTCTTTACAGTACTGTACTATATTTCTTCTCTATGTGTTTCCTAGTGTGTCTCTGGACATTAAACCTGGTCGGTTGGTAGCAGTAGTGGGAGCTGTTGGCTCCGGAAAGTCCTCTCTTATGTCAGCGCTGCTGGGAGAAATGCACAACACCAAAGGCTTCGTCAACATTCTGGTGAAACCTTATTTCTGTCTTCACATCTATCTAACAGAAATAGTGATTTTAGAAAAGAATTTGTATTATGCGAAACATTCTTTACAAATTAATTAAAAGCAATCAGTACAAACAAGCTTTAAGTACCAAAGGTACTCAAATAATCAGTGTATGGAGATGGTTTCTCCACTGTAGTATTAATTGAATATATAATTCTCTCCAGTGCACAAAATGTGGTTCAAGAGTGTTCTATCATCGTGTAAAGCCAGAAATTTTCAAGATGTTAAAGCTCCTTTTTGTCTGGTAGGTTGTTATATAGAGCAAATATCAGCCAGGGTTTTCATTGAATGACTCACTGACTTTATTTGGTGACTAAAAATACAGAATAAATAGTTACAGTCATTGAGGATTAGGTTACAAGAAAGACTAAAAAGCTTCAGACAAACAATGAGGAAAGAAAGCAAACACTAGACAAACATGCAATTACAACATCAAGGAAAAAATGAGATGTAGTAATGGAGTGCCACAGCCTACATGGTTTCTATCTGTACCTGTTTTTAATAGAGGCACAATTGAAAGCCTTCGCTTCCTCTCTTCTTCTTTGAGAAGCACCAAGAGTGAAGGTTGCTGCAGCCTTCACTGGTCTTCAACAATTCTCTGAAAAACTCAGCTGAATAAGGCTCTGTAACGTTTCTGTTAAAAATGCTATTTTTTCTCTTTGCCAGAGAAATGTTCGGCTGGAATGAAAATCCTATATCCATACCTTCATATAAGGGCCTGGACAGCAGTGTAGTTACAAGGAACTGTATTTCTGACTCTCACTGTATTTCTGTCCAGGGCTCCCTTGCGTTTGTGCCACAGCAAGCCTGGATCCAAAATGCCACTCTGAAGGATAACATCTTGTTTGGCTCCCCGGATGAGGAGACGAGGTTCCAGAAGGTAATTGATTCCTGTGCCCTCACCCCGGACTTGGAGCTTCTGCCTGGAGGAGTTCAGACTGAGATCGGAGAGAAAGTGAGTTCAAGTGTTTCAAGGATTTTAGTATGATAATAGGGTTTTAATATGATAATCATCAGATAATCAACACTGATTGTTGGTCAGATCGGCTTACAGTTCCTGCTGTTGCTTCTTTTTGCTTCTTATAACTTTTTTTTCTTTTAAAAATATAAAATTCAATTTGCATTTCAAACATGCTAATAGATCCACGTCAATTTAAAAAAAAAATTTTTTGTCTGGGTTGTCCTACTGTTGCATTTATATTTAGTCCTAGTGCTAGGGTTAAAACCAAACTGACACTATTACACGTTCTTTGAAAATAAATCCTCAAACAAATTGTAATGCATGGCATGCTGTTGCTCCTTGTATTAAGAGAGGCTTTGAATTGTTCTATAAACCCCAATATTGTCTTGTGTTGTTAATCCCCTCCCCTCTCTCTTCTGTTTTTTCCAGGGTATCAACCTCTCAGGGGGTCAGAAACAACGTGTGAGCTTGGCCAGAGCAGCCTACAGCGAGGCTGATATTTATCTATTAGATGACCCCTTGTCTGCTGTGGACTCTCATGTCGGAAAGCATCTGTTTGAAAAAGTTATTGGACCAAATGGAATTCTCAAAGATAAGGTTTGTGCGCTTTATATTAATGTGTTGATCAGTATTACACGTCAAAGGAAATACTGTTTAAAGACGGTATAATTCAAAGTAAAGTGTTGTATAATGTACATTTGTAGCAGTGGCGACAGACAGAATATATATCTTAACCAAGTAGGAAATCAAATAAGAAAATTATTGTGGTGGATTTCCAATGATTCCATAGATTCACTGGTAAATATATAACACACAGTATGTATTTTTTACTGCCAAAGGTATTTGTGATTTCACAGCTAATTCCCAGCGTGTTTTTGTCTATACAGACTCGCATCCTGGTGACTCATGGTGTAAGTTTCCTGCCGTATGTAGATGAGATAGTGGTCTTAGTGGATGGACAGATTTCTGAAATCGGATCCTACGACAGCCTTCGTGCCAGCAGAGGAGCTTTTTCAGAGTTCCTGGACACATATGCCAAAGAGCAAAGTAATCAGAACCAATCAGAGTCAGGTAATTATACCACTTTTCTCACGGAATATAAGTTCCTCAAATTACTGTACGGTAGCGGCATAACCAAAACTGATGCTGCATGTCATAGAAACATACAGTGTGTGCCTTGTGAATGGTGTTTCTGGTCTTTCTTCATGTTTTTGATCACTGCTTTACGTGAATGTTGTTTCCTCAGTTTCTTGAAGCACCAAAAATAACTACCATTTCTGAATGTGTCACCATGTATAATTTATTTATTTTTTCAGATCATGGTCAGGAAACTACAGAGTTCGAACTTATCCCTGACAGAGAAGACATTCAACCCGACCATCCTTTGGAGGACACAGTTTCTGTTACACTGAAGAGAGAAAACAGCATTCGTCGCAGCCAGCGTAAAAGCAGGTTTGAGCGTGTTTTGCCAGTACAGGACACAACCGAAAAACATTGTGCTTCATCTAGTATTTCTTTGCTCACAGCATACAAGTACCATGATTTACACCTTCAATGCTGCTTGATTATTGCATTTGTTTTGTCCTGTTTTCTAGTGTCAGATTAAGATTGAACAGTTCTATAAAAAAACCAAGAGATGGTGAAGAAATAAAGAAAGGCCAGAAGCTAATAGAGAAGGAAGCTATGGAAACAGGGCAGGTAATACATACATTTTTCTTGAAAGCACCAATGACACAAAATTAAAACCAGATCCCTGAGTATCTTCTGTGTTTGATATCCAGGTGAAGTTTTCAGTGTATCTCCAGTATCTGCGAGCGCTGGGCTGGGGATATACTTCTGTGGCCTTCCTGGTTTACTTCATCCAGAATGCTGCTTTCGTTGGTCAGAACCTATGGCTGAGTGACTGGACCAATGATGCAGATGACTACAAAAACATTACATACCCTAACTGGAAGAGGGACCAGAGAGTGGGGGTGTTTGGAGCTCTTGGAGTGGCTCAGGGTAAATAACGCATTTTTAAAAAATTATTATTTGCAACCGTTTTTCAGATTCATGTCAGTTAACTTCAGAACTAATTTTTTTTTTTATTACTGTCAGTGACAAACTCCCTATTTCACCTTTTTTAAATATATGATCCAGTATATATTATTATATGTATATTATTATATTATTATATATCTAACACACTCTATCAGAGGAATAGTTGAAAATATTTTTAGCCACCTTTCTTTCTTCCTTGGCCTTAATCTGATGACATCTGGATGTGTCAGCATGTCATTTTTCTGTAAAAATTGTGACGACAACCTTACCAGGTCAGATCTAGTAACATTTACGTATCACTTTCAAAATGGCACAATGTCTGAACTGCATGTTGTTGCATTCACGGATAGACATAATCTGTGAAGGGTTTTTTCAGCACTAGAACTGGTTCATGAATATTACAGAGTGAAAGTCACAGTTTATGTGCCATTCTCATTCTTTTTGCTCTTTGCTCTTCAAGTTCACGCCTTTTACAAACCGAAATGTCAGAACAAAATAAAGACAGTCAGTAGCATGACAGATTAATGAGGCTCATTGATGTTTAATGTAATCCTGGTTTTGATTAAAATAAATATATAGGAGCTCATGTTTAGTTTGTTGCAGCCAGATGTTTGAAAGAGACTTTCCTCTGAGTTTATTAAAAACTTGCTGGATCCATATGAGCGTCTCCAAAGACAGAGTTGCGTACGTTCATGTATGTGGGACAACAGAAGTGGCTTCGTTAACTACTTATAATTTTGAATTACCTACAACATAGAAATCAATCACTTTTCTTCACGTCAGACGGGTGAGCTGTTACCCAGAGTCACAATTTATGAGCTGCAGTTAAATCATGAGTTGAGTCATGTGCTACATCATAGCTGTCAGAATATTTTTACTTTACTGTTGGTAAGACAGTAGTTTCATTATCATCACACATTGACAGAACTTTGAGCCTTTAAGAAATCATATATAAACCCCACGGGTAGTTATTTGGATGGTTTGATAAGCTTGGTATTAGTTTAAATTTAGTATATTACTATATTTTTATGCATTATACAGCTCTTGATGCGCTGTCCAGTCTCACATGCATTTTGTCATTGTGCTGGGTTTGCCTGAATGAAACCATGAGGAACATTACACAACCTTGAATCCTTGAGTCCTTGAATTTATGACAATAAAACTGACCTCTGTCTGAATGGCAGAATGCCGTCACTTTTATAGTTGGATGAAGCATGCGATGTTATGTAACCCATGTCCGCAAGTAACCTTTGATGGGCTGGATGGTTTAGATGGTAAAAATGTTTATGACTGTGAGTGTTTATATTGGCAATATAACACTAGATAAAATTTGGATTTAATTACCTCAAGTATTAAGCTTTGGCTGGCATGAGGCATCCATGTATTTGCTTTTCATGTAGTTCTATACTGATAAGCAGTAAGTCTGATATAGCAGAGCATTGAGTCAAAGCAATGGCACAAAACAGCATTTTTACATTTCTGATAAATGTACAAGCACAACATAATGTGTTAAATAGTGACCTTTACAGCTCCTGAAACTTTTTTATTATCTTATTATCTAACTCTGCATTAAGGTCACTATGTTTACTTACCAAAATGTGGAACTATTCCTGTATGCAGGTTACTTCGAAAGACAAAAAAACATATTTAGACCTTTTAAATTTTTGTCATGCTAATGCCTATAATGATTCTCTTTGCTACATCTAAATCTAAACTGAAGACTACATTGATTTTGAAGTCACTGCTGGTTGATCGATGCTGACAGTCAATAATGAAGAAATGCTACATTGTGACTGAACGATAAGGAAATTTACTATGTTTGTTCACAGCACGTCTTGGATCACGTTACTTTTTACTGCTAGAGAGTTATAGGCACATTCTGTGTTCTCAGTGGTCTGGTGTCATAATTCTTAACTGAGAAACAGAATGATCAGGTATCCAGTTTTTCCACTTGTAGAGAATTGCTCGGGTTTAATCAGCAGGTTGCTCTTACAAACAACCTCTTTTGGATTCTGTACTAGTGAAGCAATAATGGAATCTCAAATAAGGTGATGTGTACATCCCTTCAGAAGAATACCTGAGCCATTTAACATTTGTGAGTGATTACCTCAATAGGAATTTGAAGGAGAGTAAATAGCACTTTATGCTTCCATGTGGGTGCCTGCGTTCCTTCCAGTACATAACACTGGTAATCATTCTCAGACATAATAAAGGCATTGGTATATTGCCAGCGCTCCTCTGACATTAATGAATAGCAAATTTATTAAAGGTGTCCCACCCCATTACGTTTGACCATCATCCTTCACAATTGTCCAGTTTTTATAAGACAAGCAAGAACGCGTCTTTTCAAATTTGTGAATCTACAAATTTAATTTTGACATGCTTGGTAACATTCAGTGGTTACATAAGTAGATGTGACAAAAGCATAATCAGGCTTTTATTCAAAATGGATGTGACTTTGTGTAAGTGTAATTTGTTATTTAAAAAAACACTCTGCTTTTATTCCAGGCGTCTTTGTCTTCCTTGGCACACTGATCCTAGCCAATGCCTCGATCTCTGCATCTCGTGTTCTGCATTCACGACTGCTTAGGAACATGCTGCGAGTTCCAATGGTTTTCTTTGACACAACACCAATTGGAAGAGTGGTCAACCGCTTTGCAAAGGTAGGATATGGCATTTATTTCTTCAGAACTTTTTCTCATTTTCTTCTTTTTGTGCTTTTGTTACTCCTACATATACAGCAAGTTATGTTATCTTTTTTTATGCAATTTCCTGATATAAAAAGTAACATTTGACGAAAGGCTCATTGAAATGTGTGTTAACTGCAGGAGCAGTACGGACTTCATTTAACTAAATCAATCCAAAAAAAAATCAATTTTGCCGGCAGCATTTATTATCTTGGAGAGCCAATAGCTTTTAAAGAACAGGAATGAAATTGAGGCCCCCTGCACAAGCAAAGCATTTGAAGCCTTTTTAGCTTGATTTTCGTTCTTTGTGTGATAACACTTTATTTCCCCTCCTCCCCATGCCTCAGATGAACTTAAGTCTGATAGTTTAATCGATAATAGAGGATTCCATTATGGTTACACTTGTGGTCTTTTCTCGGTCACTTGAAAGCACTATAATAGGTTGTTGTTACACAGTTTGGCAAATACTAACTTTCCGAACACTGGTCCTGAAGGACATTTTCACCATAGATGAAACCATTCCTCAGACCTTCCGCTCCTGGATCATGTGTCTGCTGGGCGTACTGGGGACACTGGTTGGCATCTGTCTTGCCACTCCAATCTTTGCCATTGTCCTTATTCCTCTGGGCCTGATCTACTACTTTGTACAGGTAAGTGGACATGGCAAGTGAAAAAGATTAAAGAGGAAGAGATATTTATTTCACACAAAACATTAAACAGAAAAAGAGAAAAAAGGCGTGTTTAAATTATAGTGTCTGAATTAACCTTCTGTTATTTTATTGATTTCTTTTCCCCTATCTCTCCTAGCGCTTCTACATCGCCACTTCAAGGCAGCTGCGTCGGCTGGATTCAGTGTCTCGCTCGCCGATATACTCTCACTTTGGTGAGACAGTGTCAGGTCTATCAGTGATAAGAGCCTACGGTCATCAAGAAAGGTTCCTTAAACACAACGAAATAACTATTGATGAAAACCTCAAGAGCGTCTACCCGTGGATAGTATCTAACAGGTCAGATATTGAGCACTGTACCTGCAAACACAATGCATTGAATTTATTCTAGCATGTGACTTTTCTAATGTGTTTTTCAGGCAACTGGCAGCATGGTAAAAGATGACGCCATTTGTGTGTGAATCACTTTCTGTGCGTGTTTGTTTATGCTACAGGTGGCTGGCCATTCGTTTGGAGACCATTGGAAACATGGTGGTGTTTTTTTCTGCTCTGTTTGCTGTTATTTCCAGAGACACTTTGGAAAGTGGCCTGGTTGGCATGTCCATATCCTACGCTCTAAATGTTAGTCACCCCGACACTGTCATCACACACACTGCAGATAATGAACATGTTAATGCCAGTCATACAGTAATTAGATGTATAATTATACAATTTTAATCACAGTGATGGAGCTTATTATTCTGGTTGCAATAACAAAGGAATAGCCACACTAACAATCTAAACACAATCTTCTCCCCTGCTGGGGCTTTGCAGATAACCCAGACACTGAACTGGCTGGTGAGGATGAACTCAGAGCTGGAGAACAACATTGTTGCCGTGGAGAGAGTGAGCGAATACTCAGAGATTGAGAACGAGGTGTGTTGGCATGAAAATTGTTCTGTACATTAGCACAAGATGTTAGAAACAGGATCTCATTTGAAGTTATGAAAGACCAAACAAATGTGGAAATAAGTGTATGCTTGAGTTGGTGAGCTGGGCAGTGGAATTTTTTTTTCTTTGATTCCATTCATTTTAACTGTAAATAAATACGATGGCTTTTTAGGGTTTCCAACTTTATCTATCTATCTATCTATCTATCTATCTATCTATCTATCTATCTATCTATCTATCTATCTATCTATCTATCTATCTATCTATCTATCTATCTATCTATCTATCTATCTATCTATCTATCCATCCATCCATCCATCCATCCATCCATCCATCCATCCATCCATCCATCCATCCATCCATCCATCCATCCATCCATCCATCCATCCATCCATCCATCCATCCATATATATATATATATATATATATATATATATATATATTAAAAAAATAATTTTCTCATACATACAGCCACTTAGATCAGGAAAAGAAAGACCAATCATAGCTCACCTTGACAACTTCTGCACCGTTACACATCTTTTCTATGTGCTTTTGTTTTGACAGGCTAAGTGGATAACTGACTCTCGGCCACCAGACACATGGCCAGAGGAAGGAAGGCTACAGTTTGAAGACTACAAGGTCCGCTACAGACCTGGATTAGACCTGGTGTTGCATGGAATCACTTGTGACATCAACAGCACTGAGAAGGTCTGTGTGTGCATGCATGCAGAAAAAGACCTGTAGGATATTTTATGTACAATTCAAACAAAAATATATGACTGGAGTTTCAACGATTAGTCAGGTAATCACGTAGATTAGCTGACTGAAAGAAAATTAATTGATATTTAAAGTAATTAATTAAGATCTCCACTAGGCATGCTTGAAGATAGATTAAAAATACTGGTGTCTGATAGCATTTTTTCACAGACGGTTCAATTATCTGGTTAGAAATTATTAAGATTTGTGCCCTATAATATTTTAAATTTCAAATCCTTAACTATGGGATATATGAAAAGATTATTTACAGTGAATTTGAAGAGTAGGAAAGCATTCAACTGGGTCTGAATTGATTTAAAAACTACTTGTCATGTCACAAATCCTTCTCACAGATGCTCCATGAGGTGAGCTCAGAGACTATTGTCAAACTCTGAGCGTATGTCACTCTACAGACCAAAAGTCAAATATCTAAGGAAAACAACATTCAAGTGATCAAAATTAATCTTTGATTTGAGGAGAACATTTGTGGTTCCATGTTCTGTCCAGTGAAAATGTACAGCTTTTTCTTGTTAAACACTGCAGCATTATAGTAAACAAAATGTCTGTTGTATTAGTTTGTCAGAAAAAAACTGCATTCAGTGATTTTGTTTTGTACTCTAAGAAATCGTGCTTGAGATATTTCTTCTTTTATAGACCAAACTGTTATTCAGTTATCAAGCAAACTATCTACAGATCAGTTAGTAATGATAATAGCTAGTAGTTGCCGCTGTGATAATATGAATAATATAAACTATGGATATCTCTTTAGCTGTGCAGCCGTTATATATACAGTGCATTACATTAAGTTGTAACCTGCAAATATGTAACTAATAACTTAAGATAAAAAATAAAAAATCCAAACCAGTCATAATTTATTTATCAGTGGAATAACACCAGAAACACTGAAGTGAAACTACATACTCAAAATAGTGCACTATATTGCTGCTTCTTAATGCTGGTGAAACCATGTAATGCACTACATCTATTCTCCTCTTCATGTCTTTGTCATTTTGGGCTTTTGATCTTTGGAATGCAATGTTGATGTTTCATTCACTCTAGCCTGGTCTTATTTGCTTTTCTTTGCCTGGCCGAAATGTTTTTTTCCTGGAATTTCTTTTGATGAATTTTGAATCGGAAATTTGAATCTATTATCAGCCACGAGTTTATTATATCTGCAGAACACATACAGGCTGCAACCCCAGGCATGCAAAGATAACAACATACAAAAGGTACAATATATAGCTTGTTAAATTATGGAAAAATCTGCAACAAAAGCATGGATCATTAAAACCCCAATAAAATAGAGACCATCCCACTGCAACGCCAATGCTGTTTTTGTGAATAATAACGTTAATGCAGCTACTATTTATTTTAAAGCTTTCACCGAATCAGTACAGGCTGCAGTCAGAGTATAAAAGCCTCATATTATTCCTTTAATTTGAGTGTTGTTACTGTACAACCTCAATGAACATCCACTTACAGGTGGTTAATGACTACAGTTTATAAAACCATTTTAAAAGATGTGTCAATCATTGTGTTTTTGCTTTCTCTCGCTGCATTCAGATTGGTATAGTGGGCCGCACAGGAGCTGGTAAATCAAGTCTAACAAACTGCTTGTTCAGAATTATTGAAGCTGCTGAAGGGCGCATCCTCATTGATGGTATAGACATCGCCGAGATAGGACTACATGACCTGAGAAACCATCTCACAATCATACCACAGGTACACACACAACACTAAACATTACAATAACTCAGACATTGCATTCATTTTTAATTGCCACACTTACTTATCCAACCCTGGGGGTGCAGGATCCTGTTTTGTTCTCTGGGACGCTGAGGATGAACCTGGATCCATTTGAAAGAGTCAGTGATGAGGAAATTTGGAAAGTACTGGAGCTGTCTCATCTGAAGGACTACGTGGCAGGACTGCAGGAAGGATTGCAACATGAAGTTGCAGAGGGGGGAGAGAACCTCAGGTGGGCAATAAAAATGATTATGAAAAGTGAATCAGAGTTCTGAGTGTGAACCAGTTTAGTTGCAATTGCACAAACATCCAGTCAACACATGGGTAGACCAATCTTGATACTGTGAATGAGTTGCTATGAAGGCTGATTTGTAACCTACAAACATTGAATAATGGGTAAATATGCCACAATTTTCAGAAACAATCCTAAATGATAATTTCTAATTATGTTTTGTTCTCAGCAGTTATTTGTTCATCAAGTGAAGTGTTGGCAAGCTGCCTGTCTTACTTGATCATACACACACGCACAGATTAAAAGCCTAGGATTGTTGGGTTTTCTGTTTAGAATTCGGTCTGTATCTTATTATGCTAATCACTGTAAGTTTGACAAATGTTGCGAATCTGCTCTATATGAATAAAATTGAATTGAATACTTACTACCTGTCAGTAAGGTGGATTTCCAGCATCCTTCGGATTGAAGTCTAAACCTCCTGGGGTGCTTATATACAAAGGCCACATATGTCAGGTGTTTGTGCCAGCATGTCCTTCACAGGAGCTCAAAACCTTCCAGTGTATTTTAAGCATCCAGCAATTTGTGTTTAATTTTCAGCTCTGTGTGCTCCCAGAACACTCTGAATTATCAATACATTTCATTTTCTTCCCAGCGTTGGCCAGAGGCAGCTCCTGTGTCTGGCCCGAGCACTGCTGAGAAAGTCGCGGATCTTAATCCTGGATGAGGCCACTGCAGCTGTTGACCTGGAGACAGATGACCTGATTCAGAAAACCATCCGCAAGGAATTTTCACACTGCACCGTCCTCACTATCGCCCACCGTCTCCACAGTATCATGGACAGCTCGAGGTGAGTTAATGTCCCATAAAATGTTATAAAGAGGTGTCTTAGCACTCATTTTATGCCAGTCAATGACACATTTCGTTCTTCCTTTACTGTCCTTTGGTTTTGAGCTTTGGTAGAAACCGACAAGTGGCCTAACATGACTGAGAATTATGAAATTATTTTTGTTTTTTTTCAGATTTGGGTAGCATCTCCTAGATTTCATTTAAGTTTTGCCAGCTAACAAATATAACAAAACGCATAAAGTTAAAGCTGTCACTGCACACTGAGCTTTATTGCAGGATTAAAATGACAAAGATCTGTAGAGCAAAGCATATACACAAGTGTTATTTGACAAAACAATCTAAACTCAGGTTCTACTTGCTCATCTTTTCCACGGCTGTCAGTCCATTACTTTGAGCATTTTAGCATTGTGGGTATTTACCCTACTCTTAACTGACTCCAATAAAAATCCAGTTGCTTTTTGGGATTTAAAAGAAATGTTTTATTGTTCTTGGCTTTCCATTATGCTGAATTTGCAGATCTCTTGCAACAGTTGTCTTTTTTTGGGTCCCAAACAATGAGCTAGTATGATTCAGTATCAGGTGTCAGGGATCAGGTGTCCAAGTCAACCTGCACATCTGTAAAAGGAATCATGAACACATGAAAGGATCTTTGAGACATCAAAGTCTCCTTTGGTTTCGCTTGAATCGACAGGCACTACTACAGTTTTGGAGCAGGGGTGAAGGCCGTAATGTATGAATACATTCATTGTATTCCTGATAACTGAAAACTGCCTCCAGACTGCAACGCCTACAAATATGATGGCATTGTGGTTAGGGTTTTGCACTCTCTTGCATGCAGCCTGAAGAGAGTAAATATTAAATTTTAAATTGAAAAATAATGCTGAAATCAAAGACAGTAGCATACACTTTTATGGTCTCCTGCATATCATAAAAGTGAACGGCTTTTATGATATTTCATTGGAAGTTCTTGATATAATAAACTGTGCTTGTTTTTTTTTAAATTCAGCTGACTTTATGTTTAAATACGTCACACATATTTGTAATTGAAAAAATAATTCCAATTCACATTTATGTAGAATGATTATCTCTGCTTGAGCATCTCTGTCAGTATGAACACTGGTCAGGTTACCATTTCTGCCTGTGCTCCTCCACAGGGTAATGGTGCTTGATGCTGGTAAAATCGTGGAATTTGATTCTCCAAGAAACCTGCTTGAAAAACAAGGCCATTTCTATGCCATGGCAAAGGATGCTGGGATAACAGAACAACACATCCCAATCCCAGCTGAGACAATAGTAGAACAAAGCTCAGCTCTATAATGTACATGTGCCAGTTTTTTTGAAGGATGATTTCATTCCATAAATGTCTTTTACTGTTTTACTAAAAAGCTAGAAATAACGGCTTGTGTATTATGTCTTGTATTTATAGGTAACAATATAAATAAATCATTTTCTATATGTAAATAATTTTTATATGTCAACAATGAATATTCTTTGGTTTTAATAAAGAGAGCGACCTCTGTTGTTTAAACTTGTATAAACTGCTTCTTTATTCTGTGTCATATGAAACGCTACTTTGAAATGCTGTTTAACAAAATAGTGTGACATATTTGGAAATAGTCTTCTATTCTTTCACTGCTATCATGTCTGTAAACACAAGATTACTAAGCAGCTGGTTAACTTACCATAAAGAGTGGAAACCAGGTGACAGTCAATCTGACACTGCAAAAGCAACAAAATCTATATTCCATTGCCTCTATAACTTGCTAATTATGACTTTGTAGCCATTATGTTTAATTTGTACAAACAATTTGCCATCTGCAGAGAGTTTAGTAACTTCCTTGAGTATCTACTGGGTGCTTGATCACTTCCCCTACATAGCCAATCATCAAATTGTTTCACATTCAAGCTTTTGTAAGGGTTTAACAAATTAAATGTATTACTTTCCTTATAGCGATGCCTTATCTTGGCCAAATGAGGCATTCTAAACATCTCAAGCTCAGACATCTGGAAGATTTTACCTTTGGTAACGTTTCTGGGTATTAAGGGTTCTCTCAAGGCAGAGACATACTTCACACATCCTATCCACTGTGTGCAAGATCAGATGCATGTATACACTGGTGATTATCTGCACAAAGTATCAAAGAACATTGTCTATGTAGAAACAATACAGATGGTGAATCAGCTCACTGAATATCTCAGTAATTACTTTGCTCATTGGCATTTTTCAAACCGATATAGCCACATGAAAATGAGCTGCAATTAAATTGTTTCTTTTAACCTTAACAGTTGTACAAAGCACTGTTGTGTTTCTTACACACACGCAGTTCTCTTGCAGACTGCATCTGCTTGTCCTCAAGGTTTTCTCTGTACTTTGCTGCATTCATTTTACCCTCTGTCTTGATATGCCTTCAGGGCCTGCTGCTGAGAAACATCTTCATATCATGATGCTGCCACCACCATGCTTCACAGTGGGGATGGTGCGTTTGTGGGGATGGTGCATTTATGGTGATGTGCAGCATTTGCTGTCATATAGCATTTAGTGTCATGGACAGAAAGTTCCATTTTTGTTTTATCAGACCACAGAACCTTCTTCCAGGTCACTTCAGAGTCTGCCACATGCCCTCTGGTGAAACCTTATGATTTAATGTGAGGTTGTTTTTTTAAACAGTGGCTTTCTTTTAGCCTCTCTCTCTTTGACTGGTGAAGAACCTGGGCAACAGTTGTTGTATGGACAGTCTTTGCCATCTAAGGTGCTGAAGCTTGTAACTCCTTCAAATGATTCATAGGTGTCTCGGTGACCCCCCTCACTAATCTCTTTCTTGTATGGTCACTGAGTTTTTGAGGAAGGTTCGCTCTAGGCAGGTTTACATGTGACCTATATTCTGTCCATTTCTTCATCCGTCCATTATCTATACTCATTAATCCTCATTGGGGTCACTGGAGACTATCCCAGCTGACTTAGGCAGGGGACACCCTGGACAGGTCAACAGTCTATTGCAGGGCTACATATACAGACAAACAAACATTCACACCTACAATTTATTTACCAATTAACCTGAGCATGTTTTT